>NC_056628.2:175487395-175727395 GCF_002870075.4 Lactuca sativa
CTCCAACATATCCTCAACCAGAAGGACCTCAACATGAGACAGAGGCGATGGGTAGAACTACTAAGTGATTACGAGTGCGAAATCCGATATCACCCCGGAAAGGCTAACGTAGTGGCTGATGCACTCAGTCGGAAGGAGTACTCAGGTCGCCGAGTGAAATCCCTAACTATGACAATCCATTCACATCTGTTCACGCAAATCAAGGAAGCCCAAATAGAAGCCTTGAAATCTGAAAATGTGACAAGAGAAGCCCTAAGGGGAATGGATAAGAACCTTGAGACCAAGAACAACGGAATTCGTTATTTCATGGATCGAATCTGGATACCGAAGTTTGGTGGATTCAGAGAAATCGTTATGGACGAAGCCTATAAAACACGATACTCCATACATCCCGGCTCCGATAAGATGTATCTCGATCTCAAGAAGTTGTACTGGTGGCAAAACATGAAAGCCGAAATTGCTACCTACGTAAGCAAATGCCTGACATGTGCCAAAGTCAAGGTGGAATATCAGAAGCCCTCGGGTTTATTACAACAACCAGAAATACCCGAATGGAAGTGGGAGCGGATAACCATGGATTTCATAACAAAGTTACCCAAGACAACAAGCGGACTCGACACCATTTGGGTAATTGTCGACAGGTTAACTAAGTCAACACATTTCCTACCGATCAAAGAGACGGATAAATTGGAGAAGTTAACAAGGACATACCTCAGAGAAATTGTACGACTGCATGGTGTGCCCATATCCATTATCTCGGACCGAGATAGTAGATTCACCTCAAGGTTCTGGCAGTCGCTACAAAAAGCTTTGGGGACAAGACTAGACATGAGTATCGCTTATCACCCACAAACCGACGGCCAGAGCGAGAGAACTATACAAACCCTAGAAGACATGCTGAGAGCTTGCGTAATCGATTTTGGCAAAGCATGGGACACACATCTACCATTGGTCGAGTTCTCGTACAACAATAGCTACCACACCAGTATCAAGGCTGCCCCGTTCGAAGCCCTCTATGGCCGCAAATGCAGGTCACCTTTGTGCTGGGCCGAAGTGGGGGACACGCAACTAGCAAAAGGACAAGCAACTGACAACACGCTCACTGGACCAGAAATCATAAGGGAGACAACGGAGAAGATTGTTCAAATTCGAGAACATCTAAAAGCATCAAGGGATAGACAAAAGAGTTACGCAGATAAGAGACGCAAACCCTTGGAATTCCAAGTTGGAGACCATGTCCTACTCAAAGTCTCACCTTGGAAAGGTTTAATACGCTTCGGAAAACGTGGGAAACTGAACCCTAGATACATCGGACCATTCGAGATCCTTGCCAGGATCGGTCCAGTGGCCTACAAACTTAGACTACCTCAGGAGCTCCACAACGTACACCCTACCTTTCACATATCGAATCTGAAGAAGTGCTTATCCGACGAGACCCTTGTCGTCCCTCTAGACGAAATTGCAATAAATGAAAACCTTCAATTTGTGGAGGAACCAGTAGAGATCATGGATCGGGAAATCAAAAGGACTAAACAAAGCCGCATACCCATTGTACAGGTCCACTGGAACGCCAAGCGAGGACCTGAATACACCTGGGAACGCGAGGATCAGATGAAACAAAAGTACCCGCATCTTTTTCCTAAAACTGTAAACTCTATCTTAGATTAAATTTCGGGACGAAATTCCCTTAACAGGGGGATGATGTGACAACCCTATTTTTCCCAAAAAGCATTGTAAACACTCGAAAGCTAAAAAGCAACGAAATTAACCTCGAAAATAAAGTGTTCAAGTATCTAAGTTGGGATACATCAAATATTAGATATCATGCCAAGGTTTCCAAGAACATAAAGAACGCTCAAAACCGGGTTATATTGAAGAAATTATAACCACTCGTATATTTACGACACGACGTTAAAACATTATTTGACATAAAAAGTAGAATCTCAATAAAATACATTTTAGCCTTAAGTATCTAAACCAAAGTCGTAGATCTCATTGAAAGGTAAGCGTACATAAAAAGATCGCCCAAATTGGACCTCGTATGAAGAAGTTACGAATTTTCAAAGTTTCGTAACAGTAGTAGAGGGATAAAAACTCAGATTGAAGATCGAGTGTTATTTAGCTATCGCCACCTAAACGGAAGTTGAAGATCTCCTCAGTGGTAATAAAACAATAAAAAGACAAACGAAAACCGACGTCGAATAAAGAACCTATGAATTTTTAATGAACTTTAGGAGGCCCGGCCTATTAAAAATATATCATTAAAAATAAAGTCAAAACTAGCCGACGGAGTCTAAATGAAAGTTGTAGAGCATAATCTCACCTACGCGTGGATATAAAGAACGCGAAAAACAGAGCTCGTACGCGAAAGTTACGGAATTTAGAAGTCGGAAGCAGGGATTACGCCCCGCATACTCTGGGAGTACGCCCCGCGTACTAGACCCAGAGTCGAGTCTCATCGGCCCGCCCAAGCTACGCTCGGCTAGACCCAGGAGTCCCATCGACCCGCCCAAGCTACGCTAGCTAGACCCGAGTCGTAAGCCATGACGCCATTTTACACCCCGCGTACTCCAGAAGTACGCGCCGCGTACGGGGTTTTCCAGCCCTATAAATAGAAGGCATAAGCTTCGAGTTTAGGCACACCTTCACCATTTCTCAGCCATTCTCCCAGCTCCAGAGACCTTTTTCTTACCTTGGTTTCCGCACTCGAGCCCCCGACGAAAGATTTACGCTGCAGAGACCCCCGCAGAGCCCGACGACGCAACCATCCGCGATCGAAGTTCTACTCAAACCTAGCCTCTCTCTTCAAACTTAGCGAGTGAGTTCATACCCCTACTTTTTAATTCTTTTCATGTTTTAGGGGGGAAATACAAGTACATTATGAGTCGAAGTATCGTTTTTATAAACATCTTTATGCTTAGAAGGCTATTATATCACCAAGTTATTCTTACTAAATGAAAACATACTTTTGAGAAGCTATAACGAACATAGCTAACAAGTTATTCATACATTTTACGTATACATCTTGACAAATGAAATACTTTCAAATGACGTAAAGTCTTTTATCATCATAAATCTGTTTATACCTAGTAATGTGAGACAGCTTCACGTACGTTCGAGTATGCATTATTAAGTCTTGTATTATATACCATAATCCCTTGTAGGGGGAGCGTGATACTTGTGTATAGATCTATACGGGATTGACAATCCCACACCTAAGCTGTTAGCTACAGCTAGGCCGGCAGGCCTGGGGTGACAAATGTCATAACAGTCCCAACGCCTGAAGAACGTTGTTACAGGCCATCATTGTCAATAGCATGGTTATAAAACTCACATAAAAGTATAAAGACAAGTTAGATTTACGAGATTCATACATGCATTTCAGTTTTCCATTTTATTGTTAACACAAATTTTATCCCTATTATTCAAGCATGGAAAACACTAATGCACTCCAACGCGGGAAACATTTCAAATCATTTATAGAAAATATTGGATTTTCTGAAAACCTCGTTCATCGATTTACTATCAAAAAGGACATACTTTTCAATGCAAAACACTTATGAACTCACCAACTTAATTGTTGACACTTTTTCGAAACCACTTGTATTTCTCAGGGAATCAGTAATACATGTAACCACCAGCTTTTGGAGAAGGAAACACTAAAGATGTTTTATTATTGGACTTTTATCATCTCGTTGTAATATTCTTTTGCTATTATGTATAACACAACAACATACGTTTTCATTATATATGTGATGGTTGTGTTACTTTCTTTACAATATTCAATGGTTGTGATACTACGTGAAGTCATCCACCCCCGAATGTTTCCGCCATTCTGGTTTGGGGGTGTGACACCAGATCATCACAGGGTTAATTCCCTCGAAGATGAAGGAGAGGAAGGGGAAACCCCTAAGATCACTGACTATTGTTTTTATGTGGATGTTTCAGGTTTAATCCATTCTATGCATGGTATCAAAGACAAAACAAGGTGGCCAAAGAAGGATAACAAATCTACCAGTTGGAAAGACAAGTCCAAATGGTGTGCTCTACCACAAAGATTTTGCTCACATGACGAGGGATTGCATAGCCCTAAGAAAGGAGATTGGCTACCTCCTTAACAAAGGGCATCTTAAAGAGATCCTTGGAAGAAAGAAAGAAAAGTCCAAGGAAAACAACCAGGATGGTCACAAGATCCCGGAGAAACCAGTATCTCCACCCGCAAACACCAAGATAATTAACGTTATCTCAGGCGGATCTAACATTTGTGGTACTTCTTATTCTTAGGCTAAAAAAGACGCCAAGCTCTCTAAAACAGAAAAGGAGGATAGACCACAGAAGAATGCCTCAGTTAGTAATGAAAAGGAAATCACGTTTGACGAGACGGATAGGGAAGGGAACTAGGATCCTCACCATAATGGACTCGTGATAACATTGTACATTGTTTTTGATGGGTTTTGAGCATTCTAACACTCCTATGGTGTACATGCAACCCTAGAAACCTTGGATCTATGTTTTCTCTAATATTCATGCAAATAAGAATTTTCCAAGGTTTACATCCTAACTAGCATGGCATGGGGTACATGTAATATAAAACTGGTAGAATGACATACCTTTGTAGTTGCTTGGATTCCTTAAGACTTTGTGAGCCTAGAACCTCAAGTGTGATGCCTCAAATGTTTCATACAACACCACAACTCTTGGAATAACATGAGAGAAGAACACTTTAATCACAAAATTGGCTAGCCCTCGTTGTATTGCCTTAGTCGTTGATTTTGCTAGCTATGAAGCTCTTTATATAGTGTGCCACATGTAGGGTTACACCATGTAAACCCTAATGTGCATGGCTTTTCATTTTACTCCATGATCCATGGGTTATAACCTCCATGGAGCGTCCGTGGAGGACCCAATAGGTCCTAGCCCAATCTAGTGAATCATGAATTATAAGCCCACTATATAAGAATGAATGACTTATAAATCAATCCCTATATATTTAATTCGTCTCTTTTTTATCACAAAATTAATTCCAAATTAATTCTTGATCAATACTAATTAAATAATACGATTTCATATTAATATATTAGAACTTATAATATATTAATAAATCGTAAGTGTCCTTTTTCTCATTTTGTCTATCCAACAGTTGAGATGTCGATGCAACCCAAATGGACCATACCAAGTCGGGTCAAGTACATACTAAATATAGTTATGGACTTAGACACCTTATCCAACAGTCTCCCACTTGGATAAGTCTAGTAACTATAGTTACATGTATGACTTCAGGAACCGACCAACAATCATAGCTCTTTCAAAGTCTCGTGGAACTGAGATGATGATGCGCCATTTTAGATAAGTGATCATATAATCCTCTGTTCTAGATATCAGTTAGACAAGTACATGGAACAATGTCGTACTTATTGTCTAGCAGTTTATTTCCCGATTTCCGATTTGTTTGACATAAAACTAAATTGAACACACCAATTTGGTTATAACCGGGCTTGGTACATAGGTCAAAAAAAATCATCGATGGGCCCAGATATTGCTTCTAATCCTCTGAGGACTAGAAGGAACAGATAAACTTCAAATCATATGCTTGTTCTACTACTTGTTGAATCATATACAAAGGCACGTTTTATAACATTGAGTTACCAACGCCTTTTCATACAATCAATGTATAACCAACTCATATCTCTAGGTTTGAAGACTTATATGATGTTACCGTCTCACGATCACTCGAGATAAATTCCATGAAATGATACAAGTGAGCGTGGTTTAAATCTAATACTAAGAACTTATGAGCACTCATGAATGTTGTAGTAACCATTTGCTATGTCTAGCACCTTAGACATCTACAAACCCAATTTATGATAGTCTTCATTCATATCTACTTCTAACATATGACTGCCTATGGAGAGATTGATTAAAGAAATTATTCTGGAAGTCAAAACATGCAAAATTGAAACAACAGTAAAAAATTGATACAATATAGCAACACCTTACTTATAAATAACAACAACTTTTATTCAATCATCAAATGTCAATTTACATTTTACAAGTTTCAGAAATAGATATCTAATTTGCAAAACTAATATCATCCTTTAGCCCGATGCGCCTCGCATGCTGCAAATGCTTAACCCTACACAGTCCCTTCGTGAAGGGATCTGTTGGGTTCTCATCTGATGATACCCTCTTCACCACGAGGATTCCTTCTTCTATCTGATGTCTAATGAAATGGTATTTTCTGTCGATGTGCATGGATCTCCCGTGATCCCTTGGTTCCTTCGCTAAGGCAACAACACCCTCTTTTTTATAGAAAATCTCTATAGGCTCCTTAATAGTCGGTACAACTCCAAGGTCTCCAATGAAGTTCTTTAGGCATATAGCCTCCTTTGCCACCCCGCTTGCTGCTATGTACTCTGATTCGCAAGTTGAACCAGCCACTGTTTCCTGTTTGGAACTTTTCCAACTAATCGCTCCTCCATTTAGGGTAAAGACCCAACCCGACTGAGAGCGGAAATTATCCCTATCAGTTTGGAAGCCATCATCACTATACCCCACTACTCTCAAGTCATCACTCCCACCAAGGGTAAGGACCCAGTCCCTAGTCCTTCGTACGCACTTTATAATATTCTTCATGCAGTCCAGTGAGCCTTGCCCGGATTCCCTTGATATTTGCTAACCATGCTCAAATAAAAGGTCACATCAGGGCGAGTACAAGTCATAGCATACATGATCTAGCCTACATTAGAAGCATACGACACTTGACTCATCTCAGCTATCTTAGCTTCTATACTCAGGCTCTAAGTCTTACTCAGTTTGGCGTTAGTCTGGATCGGTAATTCGCCTTTCTTGGAATTTTGCATGTTGAACCTTTTTAGCACCTTATCCAAGTAGGTACTCTGACTAAGTCCAATTAGTCTTTTACTCCTTTCTCTCAATATCCTTATCCCAAGGATATAGGCAGCTTCTCCAAGGTCCTTCATAGAGAAACACTTCCCAAGCCAGGATTTAACTTCCTGCAAGGTTAGGATGTCATTTCCTATGAGTAGTATGTTATCCACATACAGTACCAAAAAGCTAACTATACTCCCACTAGCCTTAACATATACACATGACTCATTTTCTCTCCTCGAAAAACCAAGCTCTTTGACTTTCTCATCGAAACAAAGATTCCATCTGAGAGATGCTTGTTTCAATCCATAGATGGATTTCTCAAGCTTACACACTCTATTAGGATGCTTTGCATTGACAAAACCCTATGGTTGACTCATGTAAACATCCTCAGCCAACTTTCCATTAAGGAAAGTGGTTTTGACATCCATTTGCCATATTTCATAATCATGAAATGTAGTTATGGCTAACAAAACCCTAATAGATTTAATCTTTGCTACTTGTAAGAAGGTCTCATCATAGTCAACTCCCGGAGTTTGAGTAAAGCCCTTCCCAACCAGTCGCGCTTTGTAAGTGTGTACATTCCCATCCATGTCGGTCTTCTTCTTGAAGATCCATTTGCACCCGACCGTCTTACGACCCGGTACATTGTCAACCAAGTTCCAAACTTAATTGTCATACATGGACTGAATCTCGCTGTCCATGGTCTCTTTCCATTTGGTGGACTCAGGGCCTTCCATGGCTTCCTTAAAATTGTTAGGCTCATCCAAATTTACCAGTGTTCTATCATTGATAAATTCATCACCTTCCGCAGTAATATGAAAACCATAGTAATGCTCAGGTGGATTCCTAACTCTTGTGGAATGCCACAGAGGTACGGACTCATCAACAGGAGTTTCCTCATTAGGTTGATTGCTAGGGTTTGAGGTTCCTTCTCCACTTTACTCTTGAATTTCTTCAAGATCAATTTGCCTCCCACTATTTCCTTGGCTTATAAACTCTCTCTCGTGAAAGACCCTTCTTCTTGTCAAGGATGGCAATCGGTCCCTCAATATAATTCGAACGATCATCCACCTGAATATCCTCTAATGGAACCACCGTGAAATCATCAACCAAATATTTCCACAGCTGAGAGACATGAAACATGCTATGGATCTGACTAAGCTCCTCGGGTAGATCCAAACAATAAGCAACCCTGCCCACCAGGGCCAAAACCATGAAAGGAATGATGACTCTTGATCTTAGCTCTCTTACATGTTCCTTGTTTGGTTGTAGTTCTAGAGTAGGATCACCTGTCCGGGTGACTATCTCACCTCTGAGTATATACAGTCATGCATTCCTTGGATTGTTGTTATTGAGTATGTTGCAATGTTGTAGTGACTTGTTAGATCTATGTTCTGGTATTGAGTATGCTACTATGATGTAGTGATCTATTAGATTTGTCTCCTAGTATTGAGTAAGTTGCTTTGTGGTAACAACCTATAGAACTGTATGTTAGTTGTGCTTGCTAGTTATCATCTATGGAGTGCCCTTAGGTACTTTTTGTGGTCATATAAGATAGCATGAGAACTCTTAGTTTAGGCTCTCTTGCATCTTCCTTGTTTTGTTGTGGCTTTAGAGTAGGATCATCTGTTCGGGTGGTTATCTCACCTCTGGTTACTTATGGTTACACATTCTATGGAGGTTGGCTGGTAGCATCACTGTATGTTGTGGGAAGACTAGTAGGCAGTAGTGATCCGCATGATTGATGTTTTCTTGTTTTATGTGACTGCTTGATCATGATTGTTTATATGTCGACATATTGTGTTTGGTTTAGGTTAAGGTGGTCCTGCTTTGTGCGGTAGGCCAAGATACCCTGTGCGGGCCGGCTATAAGTCATAGGCATGGAGGCTCGGGAAGATCGGTAGGGTTGAGGCGGTAGGCCAACAAACCCTGGGTATTCCATCCCGATGGCTGATTGGACCTGTTGTATTTTTTCATTCCATCCTAGGGTATTCCATCCCGAGGATGGCTGGGCCCGGAGGTTGACTGGGCCTGGTGTATTCTAACCCGATGGTTGACTGGACCCCACATGTTTGATTGTATATGTAATATGTTTATATGGTGGTATTTGGAGGAAACTCACTAAGTTTAATGCTTACCCAGTTGTTTATGGTTTCATGTACTATCGATTATTGCTAGAAGGAGAAGGCGGGACTATACACACTTATCAACAACACTAAAGATTTCGTGTTTCTACAATACTATGATTGTTAATAAATGTAATTCAGAATAAATGGTTTTCTTAATTAATGGATTAATAAATTGGGAAGTTTAACCTTAATAAAAATGAAAATTTTTGGTTGTAAAAATAGGATGTTACAGTGCGCAGCTGATCGGGGCATGGCACACATGTTGATTTTCCAGCCTATAAATATGTTTCAGCTACTCAGTTACTTCCCTACACTTTCCTATATTTATGTCTCGATTTTCTCTACATTTTTGCTAAAAATTTCTTTAGTTATAAAGATTTTAGTGAAACTATAAGGTCCCTGAGTGCCCGACATTAGTAGTTATCCAGTCGGAGTTCTGCCAATGTAATTTTTGGACTTTTCTCAGGAAAACCTATGTAAGTTAAGCTACACTTATATTGCTTTTAGGGTAACTTATCTTTATATTCATAGTCGTTGTTATGAATTTATAAATAAGATTTATCAGTGATTCTAAGTCATTATACTAATCGACCTACTTATGGGGGGGGGGGGGGTGATGTCTAGGCTAGATTTAGTGAGGTGTTTAAAGTGAGATTTCTAAACAGTATACTTTGTATACCAAATAGATGCTAGCTCTGATATGATCTTACCTGGTTGATCCTTGCTTGATAGATCTTGATGTAGATAATGAGACTGTTGAGAAATCTAGCCTATCATTAGTCATAAGAAATATTAAACTAAGACTTAGTGATTATTGAACCTAGGTCACGTCAAAGGAAAGGCTAAGTGCTAAAATGAAGCGCTGACCAACTTTTCAGTCATCAGTGCATAGTTACTTTCAACTTACACATAGATATAAAATATCTAGATGATTAAATACTATGCATGTCTACTATCTGTATTACTTGGAATCTATGTTAGGTGGATTATATGATATTTTCTTGATTTAATCATATATGTATTTTCTTATATAAAATATATTAGGTAGTGATGGGTGATAAAAATGATGAGATGATGATGAGAGGTCTTAACTATTGATGAGTCAGTCGTCTAACAAAGTACAGATGACGACCACAAACTATTCATGACAAGCGAGTTGAAATAGTGATAACCCCGCAACCTATAGGTGTTAATGAACTATGTGTTCATTTGATGTACTCTATCACCTCATAGTTGCCTTATTGACATATATTACGAAAGGAATCCTCCAACCAATATTGTCTACCTGTTTCTGATGATGATTCTTAGGATAGGTCCCTTGAGATTAATATTTTAGTATTAGTATGTGAGAATAAAAGAATGGGTAATCGGGTGAACTATTTGATGTGAAATATACAATTAAAGAACTTAATTATTGTGGGTTGAAAACTATATGTGCTCATCAGCCCCCCAAGTCCGACTCGCTCAATTTCTTTATATCACAAGTAGCAGTGTGGAAGGCACATGGTTGATGAGTGATTTGAGGAATCGTTAGACCATAATATAATAAATTGTTGTGAGACCTATTAAAAGAAGTTTACGCTTATATATCTGTATTAGCGATGACATCCAAATGTTTTTATATATCAATTAACTATATTTCTTTGGAAATACTTCAACAAATATGTTTTGGGAACAAATTCTGCAATTTAATGAATACTTTGAATTTAAATAAGTATAAATAAAAGGTATTAAATTGGCCTTGAAAATAGGGTTGTCATAGTTCTTTATGAAATCGGTGCTCCAAAGAAGATCGACAGTTAGCCGACGAGAGCGATTAGCCATCGGGGATATGATATCCAAGAGATTGCACCACCACACATGTTTGTAGATTGTTGGTATGAATACATTTTCAAATGAGAGAGAGAGAGAGAGAGAGAGAGAGAGAGAGAGAGAGAGAGAGAGAGAGAGAGAGAGAGAGAGAGAGAGAGAGAGAGAGAGAGAGAGAGAGAGAGAGAGTATGTGGGTCCTCTTTTATTATTTTAATTACTAAGATGTTAAAATAAATATTAAAAAAATGTAAAATAAAAATAAAGTGATATAACAGTCATTTTAATTTTAAAAGTGACCAACACCACCTATAAAGATGGTCAAAATAACCACCAATACAAAAAAGTTATAATTTAGAGTAAATGTCAGAAAAAAATACATACGATATGAATTATTTTTATAGTTTTATCAATAATAAATAAATAAATAAACTCATTAACAAAAATACGTAAAAAAAAAATATATTACCCTCTTAAATAATTGCTGTCATAACCTCCATTCTTATATTATTATATTTTTTATATACATCTAATTATATATACAAATACAAAATACAATAAATGAATTAGTTACCTATATATAATCATAATTAGCTTATAGTTAAGAAATTACCTGCTTATTAAGTTGTTTTTATTTGAATAAAACTAACTAAAAATAATGTTATAATAATAAGGGAGTTATCTATCTGTGCCATTTGCTGACAGATAAACCAAAGTGACCCTTGTGGTGGTCTCTGAAACTTTTCTTAAACAAGCAGATAAAGGGGAAGAAAATAATAATAATACCAAAAGATTCCCCCAGCTATATAAAGTTTTTTATTTATTATTTTTATTATTTTTATTTTTAGTTTAATAATTTCCATCTTTACTGCCACTACTTCTACCACCCCTTCTTTCTCTCTCTCGTTGGCTTTTTAAAAGAAATTATTATTATCATTTTTTTTTTAATCTTTTTTCATTTTTTCTTTTTTTGGGTGTGAGATTGACAGGCAGATCAGATCCCCACCGAAATAAATTAATAAATTCACCATACATCCAATCTTACATAAAACCCTCAAGAATTCACCATCTTTTTTGTTTTTTTAATTCATCTCTAGTAATTTGCTTCTCTTTCAACAGTGTCTTCTTCATCATATGATGCTGCAGGGAGTTTCTCCAGGAATTGGAAACTCCGGCGAAGCAGCGGCGACTGCTGTTTCAGTTCAACCCAATGAAACGGCGGCGGCGTCCGCTGAACTTGCTAGTGGTGGTGGTGGCGGAGGATTTAGCGAAGATGAAAGAGGAAGAATTGAAGAAGGTGGTCGGAATTCCGGTGGAAATAGATGGCCAAGACAGGAAACGTTAGCTCTGCTTAAAATCCGGTCGGATATGGATGTCGCTTTTCGTGATTCAAGTCTGAAAGGTCCATTATGGGATGAGGTTTCAAGGTAATTTTACTCCTTTTAGCTTATGAATTCAATCGTGTTCTTTTCTGGGTTTGATTCAATCATTGAAAACGAGATCTATGTAACGAATTACAAAGCTCGTTGTCTTTTTTCCGGTTTATCGGAATCCAATTACCATTCCTTTCTTTACCAATTCCGGCGAGCTAATTGAATTTGAATTCCAATTTGAATTCCAATTCGAATTCCAATTCCATTTCAGTTTTGTCTTCATCTCCTTAGATTTATCTTGTTCATACCACTTCAATCCATGGCCGGATTCTAACAAGTGCTCCGCCGGGATTTAAATAATTAAATATTTTATGTGGAAACAAAATTTGATGTTCTTGATTTTTTTTTATTTCAGGAAATTAGCTGAGCTTGGCTATCATCGAAGTGCCAAAAAATGCAAAGAGAAATTCGAGAACGTTTATAAATACCACAAGAGAACCAAAGAAGGTCGAACTTCAAAAGCCGATGGAAAAACTTACAGATTTTTTGATCAATTACAAGCTTTAGAAGCCAACCCCACCGCCGGCAGCCACCACCAACAACCGCTGTCTCTTCCACCTCCTCAGCCGGTTCTCTCCAAACCACCACCACAAGTTTCTACAATGCCGAATACTTCCACAATTACACAAATTCTTCCATCTGTTGTAACTCCGGTAAATATCTCAGTCTCCCATCAAAACAACGTGGATCCAATCTCCGTTGCGGCGCCGGCGGTGGCAATGCCGTCGATGAATATTAATCACGTTGGTGGGTTTCCTTTTTCGCAACTGAATATTTCGGCGTCGACGAATTCGAGTTCTTCATCGACTTCTTCAGACGACGAGCCACCGGAGAGGAGGAGGAATAGGAAGCGGAAATGGAAGGAGTTTTTCGGGAGGTTGATGAAGGAGGTGATTGATAAACAAGAGGAATTACAATCAAAATTTCTTGATACGTTGGAAAGACGTGAACGTGATCGGATGGCGAGAGAGGAAGCATGGCGGATTCAAGAAATGGCGAAAATGAAACGAGAACACGATCTGTTGGTGCAGGAAAGATCCATGGTGGCGGCGAAAGATGCGGCGGTTATCACTTTTTTGCAGAAGATCACGGAACAAAACCCGAGTACTGTCATCCCACAAATGCCAGCTATGCAATTACTCCAACAACAACAACAACAAAACCAACCGCCTCCGCCGCTTCCACCACCATCGTCAGTACAACCGCCGCCACCAATGCAACAGCAACATCAACAACAATCCCAGCCACCACCACCACCACCACCGCAAGTACTACAACAACAACAACAACCAATTTCTCCGTTATCAGGTGCAGTCACCGCGTTTTTTCTTTACAAATCTATAACAATTTTCGTCTCCTCTCCAAAAAATTTTACGACTTTGCCACTATGCAGCAGCTGTACCATTACCGGCACCGGTATCTTTATCAACACCCGCTCCGCCACCGCCTGTGGTGAGGAATCTCGATAACGGCGGCGGAGGAGAGAACATGCTACAACCAAGTCCGTCGAGATGGCCGAAAGCTGAAATTAATGCACTGATTAAACTCCGAACGACGCTTGACACGAAATATCAAGAAAGTGGGCCCAAAGGGCCATTATGGGAGGAGATATCGTCGGCGATGAAGAAGCTTGGATACAACCGGAATGCTAAACGATGCAAAGAGAAATGGGAGAACATTAATAAATACTACAAGAAGGTTAAAGAAAGCAGCAAGAAACGACCCGAGGATTCGAAAACTTGCCCGTATTTCCACCAGCTCGACGCCATTTACAGAGAGAAAGCAACCAGCAGTAACAACAATAATAATAATAATAGTAATCCAGCGTTCGCCGTTAAACCGGAAAACCAGATGGCTCCGATCATGGCTAGACCGGAACAGCAATGGCCACTTCCGGCGGTGGTTCAAGAACAACACCACCACCTCCAACAACAACATCACCACCACCAACAGCAGCAGCAGCAACAACAACAACAACGACATAATCAGCAGATGAAGACGAATGAATCTACAGGGATTGAAGATCACCAGCATGCGGATGATGACGACGATTACGACGAAGAAGATGAAGACGACGATGAGGAAGAAGGTGAAGGCGAAGGCGAAGGTGGTGAGTACGAGATTGTTCCAAACAAGACATCATCAATGGCTGCAGTTGAATGATGGAAATTTATAGACAGTGGAAATCGAACAAGCATTTGGGGTGCACTGCAAATGTGGGTCATGAGTTGCAGAAGATGTCAGATGGGTTCGCGGGTCGGGTTGCGGGTTGATTATTGAAGCTTGAAACACAAAACACATGGGGGTGGGGAAGTGGGAGTCAGGGGGTGTAAGTGTAACATTGTAAGTTTTTATTTACAGTGGTATATTGTGGGTTTATTTTATGATTTATTTATTATTTGCAAGAAAAATAAAATAATGAGGGGAGAGATAGAATGGAATAAACCAATAAGAAAAGTATTTTGTAATTTTATATTTTTGTCAATGGGGGGTGTAAATGTTAATGAAATGAGTTCATTGAAAGGTTCCTTTTTTCGTTTTTCTTTTATATCATCTACCAGCATTTTATTTTATGCATAAGATTTTTATTTATATCGTGGCTATGACTTGTGTCTCAGATTTAATTATCTTCTTAAAACATATTTATTAATTTCTCTAAATTATATTATATATGATTGTATGGTTATGCAGAAAAACGGAAACCGACAATAACTGTAAGGAAAAAGAGATATTGTTTCGAAATTCTTGGGTTCACTTTAGATTTTATTATTAGTTTATTACAAAAACTGAAAACGGATATAATGAACAGAAACAAAATAATGTTATTTTACTTTACATATATATACATTTACGTATATTTGATTTTTTTTTTTGAGAAATCAAATGATCAAATCCCCACCTTGCTTGATACCATATCCAACCCTACTTCATTTAAATAAATAAAAAAAACTAAGTGAAAAAATAATAATGCTAATAATAATAATTGATCTTCAACTGTATTAATGTATTTGTTTTTACATATCTTTATCTCAAAGAGAATATTTTAATTATATATTTATTTTTATGAAATTAATATTTTAATATATATATATATATATATATATATATATATATATATATATATATATATATATATATATATATATATATATATATATATATATAACTCAAATAAATTATGATATTGTTAAAAAAAAACTTATTAAATAAAAATTCTTGTTGAATTAAATGGATAGTGTTACTTACGAGTTTGTTATATGTTATAAATTCTTAAAAAAAATATATATATATTTGTAACGATAGTCATATTAAAAACATAAATAAATAATTTAAAATATAAAAGCTTAAAATTGAAATAACTTAAAAAAAAAGTATAGATATACATAGATTCAAACTTAAAATGACAAATCTGAGAAGTAAACTTCAACCTTATATTAGTGATACGTGATATTTCAAATTTGGAATAATATTATTTATATCACCATAATTTATATCAAAAAAAAAAAAAAAAGGTGATTTTCTTATATTATAAACCATTTTTATCAGCTACGAATAAAGTGTTACTGAAAAACTAAATCACCACTAACCGAATCATTTTCATTCTAGCGGATTATTATTATTATTATTATTATTATTATTATTATTATTAATTTTTTTTTTCAAATTTCGTATTGTACTCATGCAGTTAATCCAATTACTTTTGGGACGTACTTTGATCACTTTATATCTTTTATATTTGTTATTTGTACACCATTCATATCAAATTCACATGTAACCATTTTGCTAGGACAGGTCCAACATGAATGACCGTATATCTCTATTCATTACTATCGTTCATAGGCCCATTAGTGTCCCAAGAAGTTATTGTAGATTTCATGCAGTCACATGGGTTTACAACATAAAATTGTTAGTCTATTCACCTAGTTGCTTTACTTTTAGGCATCTTCTAAAGGTTTTTGATTGTGTATTTAATATTACCTTTTGGTAATGTACTTCCTCTTTTTTTATTTTAGGATAGATTTTTTACGACCTACATTATCATTCATATTCAAACCAGTTTTAGATAAAGATTACTATATTGCTTCATCTAGGTTAATTTAATATCATATATAAATAAATAACATATTATTTCTTATTCATTTATGACATTAACACCGTAGAGGTTACTCATTCATTGTCTCTCAATGACATCCATTGGTGTTGTTTTAAAGCTCACTTGAAAGGATATACGATAATTCAAATTACAAAGTAAGATTATAGATGTGATGCAATTGATTGTCATATATAAATGGCACTCTTTAGTCCCTACACTTGGCCTTCTCAGTATTGGCATATAATCAAAGAAATCCCGATATGTTGAATTAAGTTGGCAATTGTTATCACAATAAATGTTATCTCTAGAAAGGTTGTTCCTACCTTGCCTAATTTTCTCTACTAAAAGTACTTGTTATCTAATTGTTGTAGTCATTTATAAGTTCTTTCTGATTAATAATGAATTCACATATCTTCTAACATATAACATATATTGGAAATGGTAATAGTTATGTGATTTACTTAATCACAGGCTCAAGTTTATATATATATATATATATATATATATATATATATATATATATATATATATATATATATATATATATATATATATATATATTATAATATATATATATATATATATTATAATATATATATATATATATATATTATAATATATATATATATATATATATATATATATATATATATATATATATATATAATATACTAATTGTCATTAATTGTTCTTTCATCGTGTTGATTTAAAACTTCAATTATAATTTAAAAATACTTCTAACTAAAAACTAATTACTACTCAATACAACTTGAAGAGTTTTTTTAACATATAGATATTAAATGTTACTTATAATATCATATAAAAATAGTTTACAAAACATAGTTAGGGATGTTAGAATTTAGAAATGAGATAGAAAAAAAAATGAAATGAATAACAAAGAAATAACGAAATAAGAACACACATAAAGCTCTATTTTAGACTGCCGGGATTCATATTTAACTTGGAAGAGAAAATGTTTTACTTTGAAATTGAAAGATACAAAACTATATAAGCAAATTCATTTATATATATATATATATATATATATATATATATATATATATATATATATATATATATATATATATATATATATATATATATATATATATATATATATTCAAATGCATGTGAATATATATATTCAAATGCATGTGAACCTAGAAAGGTTAACAATCTAAGAGCTATTTTTTAAAGGTTTTCATTAATAGCATTTTGCACTTATCAAATATTAATATTATATTAAAAAAATTCATATTCTCTAATTTACAACTAATGGTCATTCGTTATTGGATAGCCGCCGGAGCGCCGTTGGACCAATGTTGGACTAATAGTAAATTTAATGGCATTTTCTGATTATATTCACATCTTAATAAAACAAATATTGTAGCTCTTATTTATTTGGTAATTCTTTTTAGTACATACCATTTTATTTTTGCAGCAAATTATAAGAAACTTTTATTAAAAAAATAGATTTATGTCTTGATAAATTCAATCTTCTCTTTTTTCTAAATTGTAGATTCCTTTAAAAAAATATATCGTGTATAAAACATATTCACAGTTTAATAAATATATTAACTCAGTAATACACAGTTTGATATTTTCATGCATACATTTATTCATATTTTAACACAAAATTTATATAAAATATACAACTTAATACAACCCATTTTTAGTTTAATACATAAAATTTACAACATAACATAATACAATCAACTGTACGTTAATTCACATATTTAAAGTTAAACCTAAACTCTACCATCACCACCAACTACCGAACACCACCACAAACCACCTGTGCCAACTTTACCATCATCCTTCCTTTCAGATTTGTATATTAAATCATTGATTGATAGCTTAAATATTATATTCACAATTTAATATACCAATTAGATTATTTATTTAGAGTTTAATGCAAAATAATTATAAAAACTAATACATTCTTACATATTTATAGAACACGAAAAATAAATATGTTCACATGAAAATTAATACAAACATTCATACATAAATCATTCATATTTAACATAAATTTATTTATAATTTACATCTTAATATAGTTAATTCACAATTCAATACATAAAACTCACAGCTTAATGTATAAAATTCACAGTTTAATGCAAAAAGTTATACATTCACAACCATATTTTTAACATCAAATTACACATATACCTTCAGATTTATACGCTAGTGCTTCTTTCAAAGTTTATTTAAGCAAATATTCACACTTTAAGTTTTACATACTTTATTAAAAATTAGATAAAATGATATATGTGTATAGTGTTTCTTCAAACTTATATTTTAGAGGCAAACAAAAAATTTATAAAAAAAAAATCACAATTTAATACCAGTGACTTCACATGTTAATACAATCAATTCACAACTTAATACAATAAATTCACAGGTTAATATGGTCAACTCATAGTTTAAACTAGAAATTCATAACTTAATGCGGTCACTTCACTGTTTAAAACACAAAAATAACAACTTAATATAAGAAATTCACAGCTTAATGCAGTCGATCTCCAGTTTAAACCACAAAATAAACAAGTTAATATAGAAAATTCACTATTTAATGCAAAAAAAAAAGTATGCATTCAAAAGCATATTATCCACTTAAAATTTTTAATACAATTAATTCATAATTAAATATACAAAAATCACAGCTTAATAGAGTCAATTTACAGTTTAAACAACCAATTCACAGCTTAATGCATTCAATTCACAGTTTTAAACACAAATATCACAACTAAATACACAGACTTCATAGTTTAATACACAAAAAATATGCATTCACAACTAAATTCATAGCTTAATAACTTACCAAATTTCATTGAGGCATTTCATCAAATACCTTGTGTGCATCTTTTTTTTTTTCAGAACTTCCTTTTGTAAACACCATCACTGTAAACACCATACACATACCATATCTTACCTGAAAATAGACAAACACATCAGATTTGATGTCGATTTGCTAGTGTTTTGACCAGAGATAAGAGAGACAGAGACGGAAATGAGTTATAGATGAGAAGGAGGCGACATATAACAGATCTGGTACAAATCCGACAAACATTTCGCCGGTGATGGAACATATCAGAGAAAAAATAAGTTCAAGAGTTTTGAAACAAAACAAAATCAAGATTAGCACCTATAGGTTTAGATGATGACTGCGAGTTGTGATTCTTGATGCTCCGACAATGACAACAACGGTAGGGGAACATATATGATGTAGATCCAACGATGAAATGATGAAATAGAAAGAAAAACCTTTGTATAATAACACCAAATTCTCATATCTACATCAGATCAGAATTGATCTAGTGTAAATGAAGATAAAGCTAGTATTCAGTGGTTGTTTGAATAAAGAACTAAATATGGAGGTGGTCGGACATCTGGAGGCAACAAAGAGCTTCATACTCTGTCACATCTGTTATTCCGGGTAAGCAGATTTGAAACGTTGGAGATCTAGAGAAGAAGCATATCCGGACTTCAAAATAGAGTGTAGTGTTTTCTAGGTGTTCCAGCAAAGCAAAGCGGCTGATGGAAGGCGATAGTCGGTGCTGGTGAGATAGATGACGGTGGAAGGAGTCGGCACTCGGTGGTGATAGCAGATCTGAAGTCGGGGGTTCTAGATCTGAAGGAAAATGCACTAGATCTAAACATGAAGGCTTCAGATCTAAAGGAGGAGGTTCCAGATCTAAAGATCGTTTGTATTTCGGCGATGGCGACGGTGTCGGCGGTGGTGGTGGTGGTCGGCAGCGGTAAAAGGTGTGAGAGAGAGAGAGAAAGAAAGAAAGAAAGAAAGAAAGAAAGAGATGAGAAAGAGAGAGAGATGAGAGAAAAGTTGTCTTGTGATATAAGATTAATCAAATATGCCTGATGATTTAAGATATAAGATAAAAAAATGGTTCTTATGGTTCTTAACTTTTTATGGTTCTTATTTGAAATATATATATATATATATATATATATATATATATATATATATATATATATATATATATATATATATATATATATATATATATATATATATATATATATAGGCTTAAGTGTTTATATTCTAACTAAGTATTATCTAAATGTAGGAATGATTGTGGGACAATCAAATTTTATTAATTTATAAAAAAATGATTATATTATTTATTTAAGATAAACAAAATAAAAAATCATTTTATTAAATGTAAACGGTTGTAAAAGGGTAATTGTGTACATTTGTCGTTGCCATTAAGATAGGAAAAACAATTCCTTTTTAAACTGATATCATAATCCCAGATTTATCACACATACCCCAAAACAATTACCATTTCTGTTGGAACACATAATCAAACAAGATTTAGTTGAATCAACCCTAAAATCGGATGGCTATGTTAATCTTTTGTATATAACGATCGATTATTGTAGAGTTGATTATTGAAGTTGCATTGGGAGATTTCGGATAACAGAGATACGGTAAGGATGAGGAGTACAATGTCGAGTGGTTTCAATTCAAAACTCAAGAACATCGTTGCAATAATCTTGAATCTTGATGACAACGTTGATGCTTTCGTTTCTCCACCTAAAGGATAAGGGAAATCAACTTAGAATATTTTTAAATAAGATAAGCTACCATGTAACACCTGGTTCCTGGTATGTATTTAAATTCAAGTATTTTGGTATTATGTTCTGGGACTCGGGGAGTTGGGGGCCCAACTCGTCGAGTAGTCTCGACATTATGCAGTGGTTTTAGTGATCTACTCGACGAGTCCGGGGACCGACTCGCAAGTAGGAGATGTCTGGGAAAAAAACCTAATATTTATGGTTTGCATCCTATTTAAACACTTTATCTCGTCCCAACCCAGCCTCCATCACCCCTCCCAACTCAGAGAAGCCATAGACTGAAACCCTAACCTTGTTTGAGTGATCTTGAGCTATTTTTGTGTGTTTTGTGGTGAATTGAAGTTTGAAGAAGAGAAGGAAGCTTGGAAGATCAAGAGAGGACTAGTAGATCTAGAGGTTATGAGTTATTTCCATCCCATTCAAGGTAAAAAGCTTCAACCTTGACTTCTCATTTGATATACCTCCTCTAGGGCTTAGATCATATCATTTTGGGGCATTTCTAAGGACATTTTCGGATTAAGTGTCTATCATGGCGTTACACTTCAGATCTTGAACCATTAAAGGTTCCCATGGCATAAAGGTACAAACTTTATGGCCATGGGAAGCCCATGCATCTTATAAACCCCTTTTTATGGATTTTGGAGCCAAAAACTCCATGCATGGACATCAAGTTTGTAGCTTTACATATGAAATGGACCCTAGGAGGCCAGATATATGGTTTTGATGCATTAAGACCCATTATAATCGACTATATAGCTTTAGTCAAGGAGGGACTCGGCGATTCGTTTGGGTGACTCGGCGAGTCGGGACGCATTTTTTCCCTAAACGTCTTTTGGAAATGGTTTTGGTTGAGTGGAAGGAACACTCAGCCTGCTAGGTGTTTGTTTTGGACCTAGAAATCATGGGACTCGGCGAGTGGATGAACAGACTCGGCGAGTTCAAGGCAATGTCCTAATCTCATGAAGACGGACTCGGCGAGTTCAAGGAGAACTCAACGAGTCATAGACTAGACTCATTCATTTGGATGAAGATGAACTCGACAAGTTCAAGAACGAACTCGACGACTCGGTTGAAGATAGTCAGATGTGTTGTTGAAGGAGAACTTGTCGCACCACTGTTGGACTAATAGTAAATTTAATGGCATTTTCTGGTTATATTCACAGCTTAATTAAACAAATATTGTAGTTCTCATTTATTTGGTAATTCTTTTTAATACATACCATTTTATTTTTGCAGCAAAACATAAGAAACTTTAATTAAAAAAATAGATTGATGTCTTGATAAACTCAATCTTCTCTTTTTTCTAAATTATAGATTCTTTTAAAAAAAATATATCGTGTATAAGACATATTTACAGTTTAATAAACATATTAATTTAGTAATACACAGTTTAATATTTTCATACATATATTTATTTATATTTTAACACAAAATTTATATAAATATATACAACTTAATACAGTCCATTTTTAGTTTAACACATAAAATTCACAGCATAACATAAACAATCAACTATACACCAATTAACATATTTAAAGTTAAACCTAAACTCTACCATCACCACCAACTACCGAACGCCACCACAAACCACCTGTGTCACATCAATTATCATTATTCCTTTCAGATCTGTATATAAAATCATTGATTGATAGCTTAAATACTATATTCACAATTTAATATACCAATTAAATTACTTATTTAGAGTTTAATGCAAAATAATTATAAAAACAAATACATTCTTACATATTTATACAACACAAAAAATAAATATGTTCACATGAAAATTAATACAAACATTCATACATAAATCATTCATATTTAACATAAATTTAAACTAATTCACATCTTAACACAGTCAATTCACAATTCAGTACATAAAATTCACAACTTAATATATATAAAATTCACAGTTTAATGCAAAAAATTATGCATTCACAACCATATTTTTAACTTCAAATTACACATATACCTTCAGATTTATATGCTAGTGCTTCTTTCAAAGTTTATTTAAGCAAATATTCACACTTTAAGTTTTACATACTTTATTCAAAATTAGATAAAATGATATATGTGTATAGTGTTTCTTCAAACTTATATTTCAGTGGCAAACAAAAAATTTATAAAAAAATCACACTTTAATACCAGTCATTTCACATGTTAATACAGTCAATTCACAACTTAATACAATAATTTCACAGGTTAATATAGTCAACTCATAGTTTAAACAGAAAATTCACAACTTAATGCAGTCACTTCACTGCTTAAAACACATAAATAACAACTTAATATAAGAAATTCATAGCTTAATGCAGTCGATCTACAGTTTAAACCATAAAATAAACAAGTTAATACAAAAAATTCACTGTTGAATACAAAAAAAAAAGTATGCATTCAAAAGCATATTATCAACTTAAAATTTTTAATACAATCAATTAACAGTTTAATACAATTAATTCATAAATAAATATACAAAATTCACAACTTAATATAGTCACTTTACAGTTTAAACAACAAATTCACAGCTTAATACATTTAATTCACAGTTTTAAACACAAATATCACAGTTAAATACACAAAATTCATAGTTTAATACACAAAAAATATGCATTCACAACTAAATTCACAGCTTAATAACTTACCAAATTTCGTTGATATCAAACACCTTATGTGCATCTTTTTTTTTAAAACTTCCTTTTGTAAACACCATACACATACCAGATCTAACCTGAAAATGGACAAACACGTCAAATTTGATGTCGATTTGGTGGTGTTTTGACCAGAGATAAGAGAGACAGAGACGCAAATGAGTTATAGATGATAAGAAGGCGACACATAACAGATCCGGTACAAATCCAACGAACATTTTGCTAGTGATGGAACATATAAAAGAAAAAAATAAGTTCAAGAGTTCTAGAACAAAATGAAATCAAGATTAACACCTGTAGGTTGAGATGATGACTATGATTTGTGATTCTTGATGCTCCGAAAATGACACCAACGGTGGGGGAACATATCTGATGTAGATCCAACGATGGAATGATGAAATAGAAAGAAAAACATGTGTATAATAACACCAAATTCTCATATCTACAGCAGATATGAATTGATCTGGTGTAAATGAAGATAAAGGCAGTCTTTAGTGGTTGTTTAAATAAAGAAGTAGATCTGGAGGCATTCGAACATGTGGAGGCGTCAAAGAGCTTCATACTCCGTCACATCTGTTATTTCCGGCGAAGCAAATCGAAGAGTTTTTATCGTGCTTCATCAGATCTGAAACGTTGGATATTTGGAGAAGAAGCATATTCAAACTTCAAATTAGAATGTAGTGTTTTCTAAGTGTTCCAACAAAGCAAAGCAGCTGATGGAAGGCGATAGTCAGTGCTGGTGAGATAGATGACAGTAGAAGGAGGCGGCGCTCGGTGGTGATGGCAGATCTAAAGTCGGGGGTTCTAGATCTAAAGGAAAATGCATCAAATATGAAGGTGAATGCTTCAGATATAAAGGCGGAGGCTCCAGATCTGAATATCGTTGTATTTCGATGATGGCGACGGTGTCGGTAGTAGTGGTGGTGGTCAGCAGCGGTAGGAGGTAAGAGAAAGAGAGAGAGAGAGAGAGAGAGAGAGAGAGAGAGAGATAGAGAGAGAGAAAGAAAGAAAGAAAGAGAGAGATGAGAGAAAAGTTGTCTTGTGAGATAAGATTGATCAAATATGTCTGATGATGTAAGATATAAGGTAAAAAAATGGTTCTTATGGTTCTTAACTATTTATGGACCTCATTTCAACTTTTACCTATATATATATATATATATATATATATATATATATATATATATATATATATATATATATATATATATATATATATATATAAAGTTATTATATTCTAACTAAGTATTATCTGAATGTAGGAATGATCGTGGACCAATCAAATTCTATTAATTTTAAAAAATGATTATATTATTTAATTAAGTTAAACAAAAATAAAAAAAAATCATTTTATTAAATGTAAACGGTTGTAAAAGGGTAATTGTGTACATTTGTCGTTGCCATTAAGATAGGAACAAAAAAGGTTTCTTTTTAAACTGATATCATAATCCCAAATTTATCACACATACCCCAAAACAATTACCATTTCAATCGGTACACTTAATCAAACAAGATTTAGTAGAATCTACACTAAAATCGGATGATTATGTTAATCTTTTATATATAATGATCGATTATTGTAGAGATGATTATTGAAGTTGCATTGGGAGATTTTGATAAGTCTATTTTTTAAATATACTAAATTGTACTAAATATATTTAATTGATGCATAATTGGCCAAAAATGGCACTACTTTGATGAGTTGTTGAACTTTATATGCAGGGCGGAATGCACAAGAAAAACAAGCAACATGAAGCTAACAAGCATGGGAGACGAATTATTAAAGGAATGAAGAAAAATGGTGTTGAGAAATTTGACCACTCTTCAATGTTTTGATCATATATCAAGATCTAGAGCTCCAATTGACATGAATGAAGAAGTTCTGAAAACTAGACAAAATTTCTTACAACTTTCATGTTTTACGTTTTTAGTGATTCTACCGTTTTCATCACCAAAAATGGACAACAAAGATGAGGGACGTCCTAGAACGCGTCTAAGACACTCCCTAGGACGCCTACCCGTTTTAGGCTATTTTCAAGTGCAAATAAAGGATGATAGAAGGCATGTAAAACACCCTGAAGGACGCCCAGACGTCCTATATGACGTCTAGGATGCCTACTAGGACGCCGATGCAGAAACAGCTTCGAAAATCAAATTTTCAGCACCTATTTAAAGGAGATTTAACCCTAATCGACTTAGGACTTCTCCCCTGTGATTTTCACCGGTTTTGGAGGGTTCCAAACCTTCTCTAAACGCGTTCTTGATCATAAATTTCCGAATCAAAACCAAACAATCATCAAATTAATTATCATTCAACGTTTGAAGATTGTTCAACCAACAAATCTACATCAATTCCATCAAGCTCCAGATTTGATTACTTCATCCCCAAGGTTTCATCGTCATAGTTGATTGATCATTAGACTTCATTGATTTTATGATTCCAAGTTGGTTTGTGAATTTTAGCATTAATTCCATTGTTTATATTGAAGTTGTGTGTTTTGTTAATCATATGGAAGGCTAAACCACCTAGGTTACTTCCGGGAACGTTGTAGGATGTTAGGATGAACACGTTTTGATTATTACTTTTATTCTAGTCAATTTCAGTTATTGTTTCATTCTTAAAGTTATGATTTTTACTTATAGTAATTGGAGTTGGGTTTTCTTATTGTGTGATATTTCAACTAAGATAGTGTATTGTTAATTCACTAATCATTCTGAATTCAAGTAGTTTAGGAAGTAAGATGATCAGTTGAACCCACATACATTAATCCGAATTTGTAGTATTATATACTCAACATTGTAATAGGTAATAGTAAGACACGCTATCGCCAAACCAGTAGTTGTTCCTAATCCAATTAGACATAGGGAGTAAGACAACTAGTTGGTATAACATATTGTGTGCTAAAACTTATTTGTTTCAAGTTAATCAACCTTAATTATGTCTAGGTAATTAAATTGGAATTTAAGGGAAGAAAAACATGTAAGTCCAACCATCTGAACAACTAAACCGGAAGCATCTTGTTTTTGTCTCATTGATAGTAGTTTGTTTTAGTAGTTCTTGCATTACCAAGTTTTTAGCTTTTTCATCAACTTTTAGTTTAAATAATTTCATGACAATTTCTAGTAGTTTTTCGTTAACTATTTTAACACAAAGTTTGACCACAAACTCCTCGTGGATTCGACCCTTACTTACCCTAGCTATCTAGTGGTTTTGAGGTTATTTTTTATTGAGACAACGACCTCGATCAAAATTTGGCGCCGTTGTCGGGGAGATTGTGCGCTTAAACAATTGTGTTGAATTAGTCTTTAAATTTGAGTTTTTTTAGTTTTATTTTTAGTTTGGAGTGTTCACTCTTTTTTGTTTTTGTGTAGGTACACCGATGTCTGCAAACAAAGCACAACATATATATTCTTCCTGATACTCGATCGTGAGTGGAGGGATATAATTACATCAATCAATACATGTGGTGGGAGAATAAAAATCTAGGCCAACATCACTACTATAATGATGATCAATATGATGATGATTGTTGGTGGACTAGCAATTCGGCTCAAAACCAAAACCATGAATCACTTTGTTTCCCGGAAGACCAAGAATCAAATGAATCTTCATTCAGCAAGAAGTTGGATCAAATGATAGAGATATTGAATGAAACTTTCAACAAAGAAGAAGACAACTCCAAATCAATTTTAGGGATTGAAGATCAACTAAAACAAATAATGGAGCAGCTAGATCAAGAACCACCGGGCAAACCTTCTAATACTACCCAAGTAAATGAGGTTAGTTTTCTATGCAATGATAACATTGTGCATAATCCTACACCACCCGAACTTGCGGTTGTGGTGGAGGATGATGCACATTTAAATGATAATGATACCCAAAGGATGTTTTAAATCAAAGAAGCTGTAACTGAAATGGAAAAGTCTAATGAGGAGTTTCATGAATTAGAAGCATCCAAAGTTGGGGAGGTGTTTGTGGAGGCTAATACCACCCCCTACCCAACAACTTTTAAAAAAACTGACCCACAACTTCTTCTGATGGATTCTAAAATATTGGCCAAATACAAATAACCAAGTATAATCATTGATCGTCCTTTTTTGAAAACTATATATGATCATATTAGTTTCCAGGAAGGTGCGATAAATGTGACCTTTATAAGCCATAAATTGAGACTCCTATTATTTGGACCTACTAATGATCCTCTAATTAGTGGTGACCTGTTTGTAATCAATACCATTGATGATTATGTTTATGAGCATACCGCAAATATGCTCTATGGCACCACCCACAATTTGGAGAAAATTTTATCATGTAACAGTTCAAAAGCATCAGATGATTGCATGAGTCAACACAAGAAAAGAAGATTAGGGAATACGAAGCATGATTATACACACTCTCAAAAAATCAAAAATAAAAGCGTTACATGATATCAAGCATCGATTAAAGAAGTTTACTAGATGGAAAGATGCATGGCTCTTCAAAACAAGGTTTAAGCATCATCGTGGAAGGATTAAATGCAAAATAGTTGATTTATACAAGGCCAAAAAAGGCTTGCCACATGATCCGGTTCCTCAAAGTAAGGTGAGCGACCTCATGGTTAGCTTTCAAGGAAGTCAACTAACATATGATCCTCCATAGACATCGGTTGAGGTAACCTGTCCCGCTAATGACGTTAAACTTGGCAATTTTGGAACTTTGTGGGTGTGTTCACTACAAACCCTCACGAGACTTCACTCGTCCACTAGGGGTAACCTAGGGGTTTAAAAGGCTTGTTGCACGTGCCAAGTGCAATCGTGGTCCCCGACGAAATTGAGGGCTAGTTAGTGTAATTTACTTTTATTTGATTTGATTTGTGTGCTTGTAGTTTTTTATTATTATTATTTTAGGAATTTTTCTTTGGATGCATCGAGGACGATGCAATACTCAAAGTTGGGGAGGGGTGTACACAATAAGAAAACTGAAGATTAAAGAAAAAGTGACAATTTAAAAAAAAAAAATCATATTTTTTTTTCGATTTTCGTTTGGGCATAACGGAACATTATGAAAATGCCTCAAGTTAGTGAAGCTTTTCAAGAACCAAAACCTATTCTACCACCGGTACCATCAGGTGTGTCATCCTCCTCATTTGTATTATTTTTATTAGTTTTAATGATTTTCATGAGGTAATCATTTTGGGATAAATGAAAGTTATCTTAATTTTTTTTATTATCTTATTTTCTTGAGTTGGTCACCATGAAATATGTGATGAGTTAGTAGCTTCTTTATATCTTGAATGTAACTCATCAAGATGGAAAATGATAAGAGTTTCGTACATCGAGTCATAATATCTATTTAATATTGATTTTGTGGGTTGCTTCGCCGGTTTGGAAAATTTATATATATATTTAAATTTTTTATGTGAAATACCCAAGTGTTTGAAAAATGAAGGTTTTTGGCTCGAGCCTACGATCTTTCAATTGAGGACCCAACCGAACAATATGTGTCATCACGCTCTGAGTACTTGGTCTTACTTACTCCTGCGCCTTTGGGGTTGGGAGGGGACTATTATTGTTTTCACACAACCAAAAAGCATCATAAACATTGAAGAAATTTCAAGTATATATATTCAAGCTCAAGGCAAATACAAAGATGATCAAATCCGATGAAGCCATCAAAGAAATTGAAAAATGCACAATCAAGATAAACATGAAGAAAAGTTCAAGTTGAAGACATTTTGTGAAACAATATGTGTCCCCTCGATAGCGGGAGTGTATGGGTTGGTCCATTAAGTGTTACCGACTGTGCTAACTATGTTAGTGAACCTTGAAAAGGGGACTTTGGCAAAGAGTTCAACTGATTACTCATGAGGTTGATTATTGGTAAGGGTTCAAAAAGTGAAGGGTTTCAAACAACAAAGTAAAATAAGCATAACATGTGTTTTGAGTTTAAAAGTCCGGATATGAAACTAATAATCCCCAAAATCAATATATTGCGCTCATTAAATATTGTGATAAAATGTACGGAATTCGTGATTCCATTGAGTTTTTCATAGGATAAGAGAGTAAGACTATGCTGATTATTTCAGGCCAATCTCGGGACGAGTTTGGAATAAAGTTGGGGAGGTTTGATAAGTCTATTTTATAAATACACTAAATTGTACTAAATATGTTTAATTGATGCATAATTGGCCAAGAATGGCACTACTTTGATGAGTTGTTGAACTTTATATGTAGGTAAATACTTAGTTCTAAAGTGGGCGGAACCCACAAGAAAAACAAGCAACATGAAGCTAACAAGCATGGGAGACGAATTACTAAAGGAATGAAGAAAAATGGTGTTGAGAAATTTGACCACTCTTCAATGTTTTGATCATATATCAAGATCTAGAGCTCCAATTGACATGACTGAAGAAGTTCTGAAAACTAGACAAAATTTCTTACAACTTTCATGTTTTGCGTTTTTAGTGATTCTACCGTTTTCATCACCAAAAACGGACAACAAAGATGAGGGACGTCCTAGAACGCGTCTAAGACACTCCCTAGGACGCCTACCCGTTTTAGTCCATTTTCAAGTGCAAATCAAGGACGATAGAAGGCATGTAAAACACCTGAAGGACGCCCAGACGTCCTATATGACGTCTAAGAGGGCTACCAGGACGCCGACACGGAAACAGCTCCGAAAATAAATTTTTCAGCACCTATTTAAAGGAGATTTAACCCTAATCGACTTAGGACTTCTCCCTTGCAATTTTCACCGGTTTTGGAGGGTTCCAAACCTTCTCCAAACGCTTTCTTGATCATAAATTTCCAAAACCAAACCAAAAAATCATCAAATTAATTATCATTCAACGTTTGAAGATTGTTCAACCAACGAATCTACATCAATTCTATCAAGCTCCAGATTTGATTACTTCATCCCCAAGGTTTAATCGTTCCATAGTTGATTGATCATCAGACTTCATTGATTTTATGATCAAAGTTGGTTTGTGAATTTTAGCATTAAATCCATTGTTTATATTGAAGTTGTGTGTTTTGTTAATCATATGGAAGGCTAAACCACCTAGGTTACTTCTGGGAACGTTGTAGGATGTTAGGATGAACACGTTTTGATTATTACTTTTATTCTAGTCAATTTCAGTTATTGTTTCATTCTTAAAGTTATGATTTTTACTTATAGTAATTGGAGTTGGGTTTTCTTATTGTGTGATATTTCAACTAAGATAGTGTATTGTTAATTCACTAATCATTCTGAATTCAAGTAGTTTAGGAAGTAAGATGATCAGTTGAACCCACATACATTAATCCGAATTTGTAGTATTATATACTCAACATTGTAATAGGTAATAGTAAGACACGCTATCGCCAAACCAGTAGTTGTTCCTAATCCAATTAGACATAGGGAGTAAGACAACTAGTTGGTATAACATATTGTGTGCTAAAACTTATTTGTTTCAAGTTAATCAACCTTAATTATGTCTAGGTAATTAAATTGGAATTTAAGGGAAGAAAAACATGTAAGTCCAACCATCTGAACAACTAAACCGGAAGCATCTTGTTTTTGTCTCATTGATAGTAGTTTGTTTTAGTAGTTCTTGCATTACCAAGTTTTTAGCTTTTTCATCAACTTTTAGTTTAAATAATTTCATGACAATTTCTAGTAGTTTTTCGTTAACTATTTTAACACAAAGTTTGACCACAAACTCCTCGTGGATTCGACCCTTACTTACCCTAGCTATCTAGTGGTTTTGAGGTTATTTTTGATTGAGACAACGACCTCGATTAGATTTCGGATAACAAAGATACGTGAAGGAGGAGGAGTACAAGGTCGAGTGGTTTCAAGTCAAAACTCAAGAACATCGTTACAACAATCTTAAATCTTGATGACGACATTGATGCTTTCATTTCTCCACCTAAAGGATAAGGGACATCAACTTAGAATATTTTTAAATAAGATAAGCTACCCTACTTTCCTTACATGCACATGTGAGGCGCGTTTACAATACCACAATACTCTTTGATCTATTTAGTCTCGTTTACTATGGACTTTGGAAAAGCCATTTTTTTTATGAAATGCACACATAGATAAACACATAACATTAATTCATAATAAATCTTAAACACTATCTCATTTTGAAAACATCTTAGTTTTTTTTATAGGACATAAATTTGATAGTACACACCTCAATCTAAACCAAGTTATCCTCCATTCCTCTATGCATCTTACATTTCACTTCACTTCATACACCACCTATTAAAATCACCAATATTTGGTTACAAAATGACCAAACTACCCTAGAAGATTTGTAAAATTGTTTAAATGTTTTAATAGTATACACACTTATGTCAAAAGTGTTGGAAGCATCAGAATGCTAAAGGAATGAGCCAAGGTCAAGTTAATTTTTCACACCCTTATTAGGTAACCACATGATCATGTATTATTTAATCTAGAGATTATGTGACCTTGCAATCTTCAACTCGTATAATCTCATCATCATTAGCAGCCATGTAATATTTTCATGCCTACGTAAGGCCCAACATACACTCATGTGATGAATTTTCCACTTTGGGCAATATACTTAGTCACCCATGCTTTCATTCTTCACCAAACTTTACCATAGGATCACAATAACCTTAATAAGTGCTATTAACATTATTTTATCTTAATTAAGTTTTATTCTCCCCATGATTTAATGATTAAGATCTTAGATGCCATAATAGCTTTAGGGAGGCTTATGTGAAAATCATGATACCATTAAAGATCATAAACTCTTAATGATCCTTTTATCAACAACGATTCATCTTAACCACTTATTCCATCTATATATATTTCATAAACATCTTAATACACATTGAACTAATCAAATCCATACATTCAAAGGGTTGTAATTGATGGTTCCTTAGTTGAAAATCACTAAAAAGCTTGATTCCATAATTTTACTTCAAATAACTTCTAGACCCTCTTTGATAAATCAATAATCAAACTCCAAGCACTTAACTCATAAACTATAAATTAAACTTATTACAATTCTCCTACCAAAAATATAAAATCATTAAGGCCTTCATCGAAATAGAAAATCATTAAGGCCTTCATCGAAAGTCTCATGGATCTTCATTAGGACCCTAATTCCCAATTCCAACACAAGTGGTGGATTCAAATACATAGAACTCTTAATGTTAGGTGATGGATTCATGTTGATATTTGATCCTAGGTTAGAGAAAAACAAATCCAATTGTATAAAAACTTTAAAATCAAGGCGTAAGGAGTTTTCCTTTGTTAACGGATCTTGAAGTTCTAGATCTTAACCAAATCTCCATCAAAATCAATTAAGGTTTCGTATAATGAAGATATATAGTTGAAATACCTAAACCATTCATGGATACATTAATTAGTCATCAATATAATGACAATAATTGGTTTGGGGTTCAAACCCAAACCCTATTTTTGAATTTAAGCCATAGGAGGGGAGAATTTATACCTTAGAGCTTGGTGTTTGGTTCCCTAGCTTCACAATAAATTCTATTATCAAGAGTTATCCATAGATCTCTATTCCTCTTCAAAAATCACCATGGACACTCTCCCATTCTCCCTAATAGTTTTATTCATTTAAATAAAGGAGAAATCCACCTAACGAGCTTACAACTCTATATACTTGACACATTTGGCCCTTCCATTTTTTTTATTCTATAAAAAGTAACACCATTTGTGTCACACCCCAGGTCGGTGGCAGAAGCATGAGGGTAACGACGTAATGAATGGATCATAGACAAAGCATACATTAAACAATATAGAAATAAGAATATGTTACAGTACCAAATAAACGTTTCTTACATCATTACAAAATTCGTTGTATATCCTCAATGATAAAAACAGTTGTGATATGTAACATCCTAATGATGAGGTACTTCTAATTGTGACCCTATACTTGAATAATATTGCATTTTGCCTCCTGGAGTTGAAAAGATTGCAAGATTGGCCCATAATGGCTTTGTGGTAGTTTTTGGACTTGAAGTTAGTACGTTGGGCATACGATGTGTACGTTGAGCATACTAGGGTGAACCCTAGTACGTTGGGCATATATCTCATACGCAGGGCGTATGCGCATGATGTCCAAACCCTAATTTTTAGGGTGTTGGCCATATATAAACACCATTACAACTTTATGCCTCATATAGTACGTTGGGCATACATCTCATACGCAGGGCGTATGCGCATGATGTCCAAACCCTAATTTTTAGGGTGTTGGCCATATATAAACACCATTATAACTTTATGCCTCATATCCTCATTAGAATCCCTCTATAGAATCCCTCTATGAAAAACATCTTCAAGCAACCCTAAGTGAGAAGAGTCCATTTTTTAGCCTGTTAAATGTGACTCAAGCATTTGGATCATGTTCATGAAGCATTTGGAGCACTTAGAACTCGATTGAGCACTTAGGGTTCATGGAACATGTGACAAAGGAACGGATCATCTAAAAAAATGAAAGGATCGTTTGACAAAGGAATAGATCAAGTTCCAAAGGGAAGGATCGTACAGAAGGGGGTTTGGAGCACTTGGGAGTGATATGGAGCAACAATGGAACCTTTTTATGCCATATGTTGAAGGGATGGGCTAAGAAGGATGTTGTTGCACCAAGGGTATTCCCTCTTATGCCATTATGCTCCCTCTTGCGCCATGGGGTACTCCTATTGAGCCATAGAGTAGGCTCTTTCACCATACATGGCCTTGTTGTGCCATGTATGTTCCTGTTATGCCAAGGTGGTGTTCTTGCTCTAATATTGATGTTCTTGTGCCACACTTGAAGCTTGGTGCACCATCTTGGTCCTTGATAAGCCAAGTATGCTATGAAGTCCTCTATGATGGTTAAGAATATTCCTGAAGGTGTTGCATGAGAGAATATGATTGGTTGCCTCCATTCATCATCCTATGGGCCAATGGGCTTGGCCCATTAGGCTTTTAGGCCAGATCCCTCAAGTATAAATAGGGATGCATGCTAGGTTATTTTGTATCTTGAATTCTAGAGTGATAGGTGAATCTCTATGTAATTATACTTGCAATCTCTATTTGAGAGCTCTAAAATAAAAGAATACTCCTCTCTTGCCCGTGGATGTAGGTCACCTTGACCGAACTACGTAAATACTATGTCTTGTGTGCTTATAGTTTTGCTAGTTATCCTCTTTACATCCTAACAAGTGGTATCAGAGCTGCGGTTTGTATTTCTGTGATTAAAGATGTCTACTCACAAGTTTGATTTGGAGAAATTCAATTGTTCAAATGACCTCACTATGTGGAAGGTGAAGATGAAGGTTGTTCTGGTTCAACAAGGGTGTGCAGTGGCACTGGAAGGAGAAGAAAAACTGCCAAAGGACATAGCAGATGAGAAGAAGGCAGACATTCTGACAAAGGCACGTAATGCCATTCTATTGAGATTGACACATGAAGTACTAAGGGTGGTCGTGGATCAAAAAATTGCTTCGGGGCTGTGGGATAAACTTTGTGACAAGTACCAAAACAACTCTCTGACGAACATGTTGTATCAGAAGCAAAGGTTATACACTCTCAAAATGTCTAAAGGTACCCAAATGAAAGATGATCTGGATAACTTCAATCGCATCATCTTGGATCTGCAAGGGGTTGACGTGAAGATTAAAGATGAAGATTGGGCGCTCATTCTCTTATGTTCTCTTCCTAACTCATATGAGAATTTTGTTGATACCATGCTTTATGGTAGGAAAACGATCATTATAAATGATGTGAAGGACTCTCTGATGTCCAAGGAACTGAAAAGAAAAGTTTCAGTTGGAGAGGAGGTGTCCAGTTCTGGTTTGTTAGTAAGGAAAGGAAGGACATAAGAGAGGAAAGGGGAAACAAAGGGAGATCACGTTCTAAACTAAAGTCTAAAGGTTCATCAAATGGCAAGTGTTATAACTGTAAGGAGAAGGGGCACACCAAGCAAAATTTTCCACAGCTAAAGAATGGGAAGTCCATGAGTGAATCAAGCAGCAATAAAATTGTTGTTATGGTTTAGGAAAGTTATGATGAAGGGGAAGATGGTGATATACTAAATGTATATACATCAAGTTCTACTTATTCTTAGGTTTTGGATTCTATAGCATCCTATCACATGACGTATAATCGTGACTGGTTCGACTCCTTCAAAGAGTCGGATGGCACATTCAAGATGGGTGATGATTGGGTGAGCGGTATCAAAGGTAGTGGAATGATGGCATGGTCAAGAAGTTAGATTGCTGGTTTGTTCCAGAACTTCATAAGAATCTAATTTCTCTTGGCATTTTGGCTAAGAATGGGATGACGTAAGCTGGTGAAGCTAACTAGGTCAAAGTGACCCACGGCTCTCTGGTTATAATGAAATGGAAGATGAATTGTGGAGGGATCTATATCCTAGAAGGCAGTATGGTTATGGGAAAAGTGGCTATCTCCCAATCATTGAATGAAGGTGATGACAAGACAAAGTTGTGACATCGTAGGTTGGGGCACATGAGTGAGAAGGGCATGTCAATCCTAAGTAAAAAAGGACTACTTGATAGAGAGGCTATTGGAAAGATAATGTTTAGTGAAGCTTGAGTTAAGGGAAAGCATCACAAAGTGAAGATCGGTATCGGTCAACACACAAGCAAGGATATCCTGGAGTATGTCACTTAGATCTGTGGGTCCTGCACCAGTGAAGTCTTAAGGTGGATGCTCATACTTTGTGATGTTCATTGATGAGTATTTAAGGAAGGTTTGGTTGTACTTTATTAAGACCAAAGATGAGGTGTTTGGGAAGTTCAAGGAGTGGAAGACCATGGTTGAGAAAAGGATTGGAAAACAGTTCAAGACTCGGAGGACTGACAATAGGTTGGAGTTTTGCACTGCTCCATATGAAAATTTATGCAAGGAAGAAGGTATAGTGAGGCACTGCACTGTACGACACATGCCACAACAAAATGGAGTGGTAGAATGGATGAACCAAACTCTCATGAAGTGTGCAAGGTGCATGCGAATAATTTATAACATATCCAAGAAATTCTGGGCAGAAGCAGTCAACACTACTTGCTATCCGGTGAACAGATCACCATCAACTTCAATAGAACTGAAGACTCCTCAAGAGGTATGGTCCGAGAAACCCTCTGACTATTCTGGTTTATGTATATTTGGATGCCCCACATATGCTCATGTGAATGATGGTAAAATTGAGTGAAGGAAAATAAAGTGCATATTTCTAGGATATGCGACATAAGTAAAAGGTTATCGACTGTGGTGTACAGAAGAAGGAAGAACTCCTAAATTTATCATGAGCAGAGATGTGACCTTTGATGAATCTTCCATGGGTAACCAGGGAGGAGGTGATACAAGTCAATCATGGAATAAAGATCAGGGTGCTATCCAGAAGGTGGAGTTTACAAATCAAACTCCAGACATAGTTGTGATAAGTGACAAACAGCAAGGCGGTAGTAAACAGCTTGGACAAAATGAAACCCAAGAGCAACCCATGGGATCTTCGTCTAGTGGTGTTGATGCCGGAAAGGATGATATCTCTGAATCTATAGAAAAGAGGAGATCAAGGAGGGTCATTCGACAACCTGATAGATATGTGGGATGTGTGAATTCAGGTGAACTTGACTCCATTGTTTTTGCTTTAGCAACTGGAGAAGACATTGACATTGAGGAGCCTGAATCATATAAAGAGGTTGTAGCAAGTAAAGAAGAAAATGACTAGTTGATTGCAATGAATGAAGAAATCAATTCTTTACAGTATAATGAAACATGGCATACTGTTCCATTACTAAAGGGAGCAAAGCCAGTTGGATGCAAATGGATCTTTAATAATAAGGAATGGAAACCAGGAGTTGAACCATCTAGGTTCAAGACAAGGTTGGTGGCAAAAGGTTTTTCTTAGAAAGAAGGAATTGATTATCACGAGGTGTTCTCACCAATTGTGAAGCATAAAAAATTTCGGGTTCTTTTGGCCATGGTGAGTGCAATAGATCTGGAGCTTGAACAACTTGATGTGAAAACTACATTTCTTCATGGTAACTTAGAAGAGAAGATTTATATGTCCCAGCCAGAAGGGTTCCTTGATTCTAAGAAGGATCATGTATGTTTTTTTGAAGAAATTCATGTATGGGTTGAAGCAGTCTCCAAGACAATGGTACAAGAGATTTGGTTCATTCATTATCTCGAATGGCTACACTCAGAACTAGTTTGACAATTGTGTTTAATCAAAGGAATTGTCACCAAATTCGTACATATATATGTTGTTATATGCTGATGATATGCTCATCGCAGCTACAGACATGGCTGGAATAAATGACTTGAAGGCGAACCTGAAGAATGAGTTTGAGATGAAGGATTTGGGAGCGGCAAAGAAGATACTGGGGATGGAGATTCAAAAGGACAGACGATCAAGGTTGTTATGTATTTCTCAACAAAAGTACATTGAGAAAGTTCTGTAGTCCTTCAATTGTGATGGTTCTAAGCCATTTGGAACTCCATTGATGGCTCACTCTAAAGTTGGTCCAATCACTATACCCACTACTAATGAAGAAAGGAAGTACATGAGTAGGCTTCCATACTCAAGTGATGTTGGAAGTCTCATACATGCGATGGTTTGTACCATACCTAATTTAACTCATGCAGGTAGTGTGGTTTGGAGGTTTATGAGTAATCCAGGGAAGACTCTTTGGGAAGCTGTAAAGTGGATATTGAGATACTTAAAGGGAACGACGAATGTTTGTTTGGTGTATATAGCAAATATGAAGAGTGACTTGGTGGGATATGCTGAATCTAATTATGGTGGTGACTTGTTGAAGCGTAGGTTACGGACTTGCTATATATTCACTTTATTCAAATGTCCCATCAGTTGGAAGTCAATGTTACAAGATACCGTTGCTCTTTCTGCAACTAAATCCGGGTACATGTCCATGACAGAAGAAATAAAGGATGAGATATGGTTGTAAAGGATTATTTAGAGTCTTGGTCAGAAGGTAGAGAAGCCTGTCGTGTATTGTGACAGCCAAAGTGCTTTGAGTTGTTCAAATAACCCTGTGTATCATGAGAAGACAAAGCACATTGATTTCATGCTGAATTTCATTTGGGATATTCTGGAAGGAGACCAGTTTTCAATACTGAAGATTGATACCAAAGTCAACCCAGCAGATATGTTGACAAAGTCATTGCGCGCAGAGAAGTTCAAGCTTTGCTTGGACTTGGTTGATGTTCACAGGAGGTAGGTCTCTACAGGGACGAATGGCAGGAAGGGAGTGGAAGTTCTTATTTGAGGTGGACTTCAGAGGATGCTCAACTCAAGGTGGAGATTGTTAAATGTGACTTGAGCATTTGGATCATGTTCATGGAGCATTTGGAGCATTTGGAGAACTTGGAACTCGATGGAGCACTTAGGGGTCATGGAGTATATGACAAAGAACATATCATCTGAGAAATCAATGGATCGCCTGACAAAGAAACAAATCAAGTGCCAAAGGAACGGATTGTACAAAAGGTGGTTTGGAGCACTTGGAAGAGGTTTGTTGCACTTGGGAGTTATGTGGAGTAATAAGGGAAGCTTGTTGCACCATATGTTAAAGGGATGGGCCAAGAAGGATGTTGTTATACCAAGGACATGCTTTCTTGCGCCATTATGCTCCCTCTTACACCATGAGGATCCCTCTTGGGCTATGGGGCCCTATTAAGCCACGGAGTATGCTCTTTCACCATGCATGGCCTTATTTTTCCATGTATGTTCTTGTTATGCCAAGGTGGTTTTCTGGCTCCAATCTTGATGTTCTTGTGCCATACTTGAAGCCTGGTGCACCATCCATACAATCGTTGCGCCATCATGGTGTAAGTTGGACCATCTTGGTCCTTGATGAGCCAAGTATGCTATGAAGTCCCCTATGATGCTCAAGAATGTTACAGAAGATGCTGCATGGCAAAATAAGATTGGTTGCCTCCATTCATGCACCTATGGAACAATGGGCTTGGCCCATTATGGTTTTAGGTCTGATCCCTCAAGTATAAATAAGGATGCATGATAAGTCATTTTGTCTTTTGAATTCTAGAGTGATAGGCGTATCTATGTGTAATTGTACTTGTAACCTCTGTTTGAGAGATTTGAAATAAAAGAATACCCCCTCCTACTCGTGGACATATGTCACCTTGACCGAACTACACAAATACTGTTTTTTGTGTGCTTATAGTTTTGCTAGTTATCTGCTTCACTTCCTAACAGATCCCATAGGAGTGTTTTGGAGGTATGCTTGAAGAAGAAGAAGGTGATGAGAAGAGCTTGGAGCTTGGAAGCATTTTGGAAATTAGATTCCCTCCTTGTTTGCAACCTCAAGGAGGTATAAATCTTGAAAGTTTATCACTCCATCTTGTAGATCTAGACATTTCATTCCATTAAGTTACTTTTTGTCCGAAATTGGTGATTCTTGAGCATGACATGTTCTTGACCCACTAAGTCGTCGTTTCAGACCCTAGGAAGGGTCGTAAGTCATAAAAAAGTGGTCTTGCTGGTTGGGTTTGCTCCATGGATTCTTTAGAAGGTCTTAATGCATTAATATGTGGAGTTTTTGTGTATTAAGCACTTATTGGGCATGAAAAGTCATAAAGTTGGAAACTTTATGACTCTTAGTGATATTTTAGCCTTGGATCTGCAATTGGACGCATTAAGTCGAAGTATTAAGCTCTTAATGTTAAAAGAGAAGTTTTGTGAGTACGTCGTGCGTACCTATGTGTACGACGAGCGTACTCGGTTAACCACCCCGATCACAGTCAAGCTTGAATATGCCTCATGTACCTCTGGAGTACGCCCCGCATACACACTCTGTGTTGACTCGGCCGGGTTGACTTGGTTGACTTCTTAGTTCTGACCAAGTTTGACCAAGGGTAATTCAGAAAAAATGTGATTATTTTATTAATCGGAAATGTTTGGACATTTAGGACTTGGGTGGAGCCGGTTTTCGATATTAGAGTATTGATCAGTTTTTCTTCAAGCTGTGAGATGAGTTTTCCTCACTGTATTTACAGGTCGAAGGCACCAAGTTTGGCCCATTGGATTGATATCCTGCTATACATTGATACGTTGAGTGTGTGATAAATCAATATGATTATATGCTAGTTGCTGATATACATAGACCGATAGATATCTAGGACTACCTGTGATTTCTGACTGCATGATTATCTGTCTGTTGATTACGTTTGCTATCTTTTATATGTCGACATATTGTGTTGGATTGAGGTTATACTTCTCTGTATTGCAACCAACAAACCCGTGAGCATTCCAGATATACGCTAAGGACCGATTTGCATGCCAGACTCATACTGAGGGCTCGGGAGCATTCCATATATGAGTTGAGGGTCGAATGTTAGTCCAGACTCATATTGAGGGCCTGAGGGTATTCCGGTCCATTGACTAAATGGACCCAATATGTATTGGCATTCCAGTCCGACGACTGATTGGGCCAGGGGTAATCCATACCGATTGCTGTGGACCCGGGGGTATTCCAGTCTAATGACTGATTGGACCCAACATGCTTGTTCGTTTATGATCTGTGTGCTATGTGGTGGTACTTTGGGGGAACTTAATAAAATATGGCTTACAATTTTTAGTTTATTGTTTTAGGTACTTCTGATGATTGCAGGAAGGCAAAGGCATGACCATACACATCCTCTGTTTTGTGGCTTATGATTTTGGGATACTCTGATATTGATAAACAATTTAGGAACAATGATTTTGTAAACATTTTATGACCATGGGTTGTTTTTAAAAGTTTAAATTTGTTGTGGTTTTGGAGTTGTTACAAGTTGGTATTAGAGCCTTGGTTTGAGCGAATTAGACGAACACCTGTGTGAATCCAGTCTTAAACTAAGGAACTGCAATGGTTTTCAAAATGATTTTCAAAATTGTTTTCAAAAAAAATCATGAAAGGATGCGATGTGTACGATCATCCGGAGCCATTAAGCAGATCCCATATTACGACACCGTTATTTGATATTATGATATGTTAGAACAACATGCTAGTGATATGCTAGGGATCTTCAGGAATTCCATGATAGAATTGCCTGATCATATGATTCTTGGTAGGCTAGGGTTTCTTTCTTATATGGAGTTGACATCATTATTGTAGTTGCTTAATGTATGCATCAAAATTGTACATAACTAAGATTTTAGAGCCTGAGAAAGTATGGATCTAGCCTTATTTCTTGTTCCTTGTTAGGTTGTGGGATTAGGGAAGAATCAAGTATTCGACTATCTATAGGATCCAGTGTTATGTATGATTAGCACACACGAGTGCTGCAAGGTTGGAGGAAGTTTCATGAATAAGTTATGTGGAGTCAGTTGACCCGTCAAGGGATGTCTAGCCTTTCTCCAGGAAGTGAGAAATAGGGTGTATGTGTATTCTAGTGAGTGGTGTTATGATTGTTGTGATGATCCTTTGAGACAAATACGGGTATATCTGGAAAGTAGTATGGGCCCGTACTACTAGAACCACAGGACCCACTGTAACATCCCAAAATTCATGACCAAAAATTTCATTGTTAATTAAATAATTATAAATGCAATAGTCTGAAAACATCCACAATATCATTCTATATCAAAACCCATATGTCAATAATCAAAACATGTCATAAGAAAACAACATCAGAGTATAACTCCCAAATATCTCATGTGCAGAAAACATAGTGTGATGTGTTGCGATCATGCCGGCTCCTTTCCTTTTGAAGGAGAAGTACCTGAAACCAGAAATGAAAACCATAAGCATGAAGATTAATGAGTTCCTTTATCATACCAATTACCACATACCATACAATAAACATACTGCCTAGCATATCAGGGTGCTGGCTTACCCCTTCAGACTCTTTCAACCGGTAACCGCCAAGCATATCAGGGTGATGGCCTACCCCTTCGGTTTCTTTCAACCGGTAACCCCCTAGCATATCTAGGTGTTGGCCTACCCCTTCGGTCTTTTTCAATTGGTTACAGGGACTATTTCACCCCTACCAATACCACATAATATCCTAGCATACAAACACATAGATCACATACTGCCAAGCATATCTGGGTGCTGGCCTACCCCTTCGGTCCTTTCGACCAAAATATCATCCAATTAGCGATTGGGTCCCAAAGCATGATCCGTAGTCCATACTTGGGGTGAATTGACCGTTTCACTGGTGAATAGATCACCATTAACTTCAATAGACTTGAAGACTCCTTAAGAGGTATGGTCCGGGAAACCCTCTAACTATTCTGGTTTACGTATATTTGGATCCCTTGTAACGACCAAATTTTCAGAAGAAATTTTTCATTTTAAATTATCAAAACTTTTCCAATTATCCATAAAATCTCAAGAACAATTGTTTTCAAATTCATACATCAACAAACTTTATTTCAAATATCAAAGTGTCCCAAAAGAAAAACTCATGTGAGAGTGCATGTCGCGCCATCAGACCATGCCCTTACCTTTAGGCTCAGAAGTACCAGAAACAATCAACAAACTGTAAGCTAATGCTTAGTGAGTTCCCTAGAGCATACCCCACACAATCCACACAATCACATAACCATATTAGCTATAAAAGCTACATAACCACATAAGCCATGCATAAAATCATATAAGGAAGCCATGGAAACCCTCCAGGGTCTTACACATAGGGCCACTGGAATCCCCATGTGGTCTTAACTAACTGCCATGGGAACTCCCACATGGTCTTCCTGCCATTGGAACCCCTACATGGTCTTCTTGCCCTGGGAACCCCCACACGGTCATCTTGCCATGGGAACCCCCACACGGTCTTTACAACCAAGAGATGTCATACAAACCACAAGCAAATATACTAGAATTCCATTGAAACCCTCCAAGGTCTTACATATAAGTGCCTCGGGAACCCCCTGAGGTCTTTCATGCGAGTATCACAAATAACTAGCATATCATATATGCCATAACCAACTAACCATAACTCATACCAATAATGGACCGTCCTTGGTTCCTTCAACCCATTGGTATGGTGAGGAGACTCACCTCTCCTGAATGCTGAACTGACAAGATAAGATCAGATAAGTCCTACGCACTACTCCAACTCAACTGCCTATAATCATCATGTGATTAAATTGTCCAAATCCCAAAATACCATAAATGCCCTCAAAGTCAACCCTGGTCAAAGTCAAGGTCAACAGTCAAGGTCAGCAGTCCATGTTGACCTCAACTCGTCGAGTGCATCCAGCAACCCGCCGAGTTACCTGAGTAACTCGTCAACTTTCCGAGTTACCTATGTAACTCGTCGAGTTCCTTAATATCCAGAAGACCTAAAACTCATGTAGGCCGAAAACTCCAATCCTTCAACGAAATCACTCAGAATCTCGAAAACGGGTAAACTGTACCGGAATCGTCGAGTTGTCTATAGAACTCGATGAGTGTCTTTAGTCCTTTTTGTGTTCAGAAATTTTTAAGCTACCCCAAAGCTCCAAATTGCAGATCTAGCCTCCTAGGGCATGGTATCCATGTAAAGTTGCAAACTTTACGTACATGCAAGCTCTTAAATGCCAAAACCAAGCTAAGGGAGGGGTTTAAGCCAACAATGAGGACCAATGCTTGATAAATTCAGTGATTTTATAACTCTAAGGACTTAGAGGAGTCTATATTTGAGTTTACAACTTCAGATCATGCCCATTACCCGAAATAATCTTCAAATGTACTAAAAATGACCTTAAACCTAAGAAAAAGGGGATCTAATGCTAGAATAACCAAGGTAACAACTTGTTATCTTCAAATGGAAGACCAAACGATGTAGATGCTGGATCTACAAGCTCCTTCCCATTCCAAGCTTCTCAAGCTTCAAACTTCTTCAACAAGTTGCACCAAAAACACTCTCTTAGCCTCTCAAGCACAAGGAAGCAGCAAAGAAAGGCTAGGGTTTCTTCTCTGGGTAATGAAGTGGTAAGGGAGGCCACAAGAGGCAGATTAAGTCTTTTATATATGGTGCAAAAACTAAAAATTAGGGTTTTTCTTTTACAACGCCTACTCGTCGAGTTGGGGCCTTCCGACTCGTCGAGTAGGATCTAAATCCCGCATCCTCATATATGATCCCTACTCGACGAGTTGGAGATCCCCAAATCGTCGAGTCCTAGCATAAAACCCTAAAACTTGGAAAAATTAGAGGATAACTGGAACGAGTGTTACAAATGTTCCCCCTTTAACTAGACTTCGTCCTCGAAGTCTGATGACGTGAACAAGTGCAGATAATGATCTCGCATCTCCTCTTCCAACTCCCATGTCCATTCGGAGCCCCTTCGGTGCTGCCATTACACCTTTACTAGCTTCACTTCCTTTTTCCGAAAAAACTTGGTCTTCCTATCGAAAATCGCAACGGGCCTGTCAATGTATTTCAGGCTCTCGTCCACCTGAATGTCGTCCAGAGAGACGACCGCGGCCTCGTCTGTGACACACTTTCGGGGCTGAGATACATGCAAGGTGTTGTGTATCTGGCTAAGCTTGTTTGGCAGATCCAAGCGGTAAGCCACCTTGCCCAATCAGGCCAAAATCCTGAACGGTCCAATATATCGGGGTGCTAGCTTGGCCATCTTCCGGAACCTGATGACTCCCTTCCATGGGGGAACTTTTAGTAACACAAAGTCCCCCACCTGGAACTTAAGGTCCGATCGCCGTCGGACAACATAACTTTTCTGACGGCTCTGTGCGATTCGCAGCCGGTCACGCACCTTCTGAATTAGCCCGACAGTCTTGAGCACTACCTCAGTGCTCCCCTTGACTCGGTGCCCAACCTCGCCCCAAGAAACTAGGTTCCTACATCTACGACCATAAAACATCTCAAACAGAGGTCGGTCTATACTGGCATGGTAACTATTGTTGTATGAAAACTATGCCAATGGGAGGTATGTATCCCAACTACCTCCAAAATCCAACATGCATGCCCGAAGCATATCCTCGAGTGTCTGGATCGTCCTCTCGCCTTGGCCATCTGTCTGGGGGTGGTATGCGTGCTGAAATGGAACTTAGTACCCAGTTCCTCGTTCAAATTCTTCCAAAATCTGGATGTGAATTGAACGTCCTGGTCAGAGACTACTGACACAGGCACCCCGTGCCTAACCAACACCTCTCGCACATAAATATATGCTAATTTCTCCGCGGAGATGTACTCAGAGATCGGAATAAAGTGGGAGCTCTTCGTCAACCTGTCCATAATCACCCGTATGGCATCCACACCCTCGATGTCCTCGGTAACTTCATGATGAAGGCCATAGTGATCTCGTCCCACTTCCACATGGGAATGGGTAGCAACTGAACCTTGCCATAAGGCCGCTGATGCTCGGCCTTGACCTTCCGGTAGGTCAAGCACCGCTCTTCAAACCAAGAGATCTCCCGCTTCATGCATGGCCACTAGTAAATCATTCTCAAGTATCTATACATTCTTGTAGCCCCCGGATGTATGGAGAACTTGGACTTGTGCGCCTCATCCAATAATTTCTTCCTTATTCCCCCAGATGTTGGGACCCACACTCGGCCACACCGCGTCAAGAGACTCTGACCTTTCTGGATGAACAAAGGAATTTGTCCTCGTATCCGCTCTAAATTCCAATTCTCCTTCTTCAAACCCTCCACCTGTGCCTCCATGATCATATCCAACAATGGGGAGATCATTTTCATCCTCAAACAAATGACCCCAATCAGGGAACCCGCCGCCTTGCAGCTTAACGCATTAGCCACCACGTTGGCCTTCCCTAGATGGTATAAGATCTCACAATGATAATCTTTCAGCACGTCCAACCACCTCCTCTGCCATATGTTGAGGTTCTGCTGATCCATCAAATACTTCAAACTCTTATTATTAGTATAAATAGTGCACCATACTCCATACAAGTAGTGCCTCCAAATCTTGAGGGCAAGCACCACTGCCCCCAATTCTAGGTCAATAATTCGCCTCATGAGGCTTCAACTGCCTCGAGGCGTAAGCGATCACATGCCCCCTCTGCATTAGTACAACACCTAACCCTGAGATCGATGCATCACAGTACACTACCAATTCATAAAGCCCTTCAGGTAGTACTAGAATCAGAGCCTCACATCACCTCTGTCTCAGGGTCTCAAAATCCAAATGCTAATCCATGCCCCCATCGAAATGTCACATTCTTCTTGGTCAAGTGGGTCAAAGGCACGACGATCATGGAGAAATCCTGGATGAATCTCCGATAGTACCCTGCTAGGCCCAAGAAGCTACGAATCTCAGATGCGTTCTTCGGTACTTCCCACCGCATTACAGCCTCAACCTTGGCTGGATCACCCGAAATGCCCTCCTGGTTGATGATGTGCCCTAAAAACTACACCTCATGCAGCCATAAATCACACTTTGAGAACTTGGCATACAACTTTTCCATTCTCAGTGTCTCCAATACCTCCCTCAGATGCTGCTTATGGTGTTCCTTGGTCTTAGAATATACCGGGATATAATCAATAAAAATGATCACCGACCGATCCATCATCGGTCTACACGCTCTGTTCATGAGATCCATGAACGCTATTGGGGCATTGGAAAGCCCAAATCGCATCACCACAAACTCATAGTTCCCGTACTGGGTCCTGAAAGTTGTCTTTGGTATATCCTCATCCCGAATCCTCATCTGATGTTATCCCGACCGAAGATCAATCTTGGAAAACCAAGATAGATCTTGCAGTTGATCGAATAAATCGTCGATCTTTGGTAGCGGATAACGGTTTTTCACCGTTAGTTTGTTCAGCTCTCGATAATCAATGCACATCCTGTGGGACCCACCCTTCCTTTTAACGAACAGGATCAGAGTTCCTCACAAGGAACTGCTCAGACGGATAAACCCTCGGTCTAGCAGCTCCTGAAGCTGCGTAGATAGTTCCTGCATATCGGTCGGAGCTAGCTAGTATGGTTCCTTGACTATTGGAGCGGCACATGACACAAAATCAATACGAAACTCCACCTGCCTCTCCCAAGGCACTCCAGGTAACTCGTCGGGAAAGACATACCGAAACTCATGTACAACCAGTACACTGTCCAATTCCCTCGGGGTCTCAACCCTCATATCCGAGATATATGCCAGAAATCTCGTACAACCCTGTTGAAAAAATCTCCTGGCCCTCGCAGATGAGCAGAGGGTTAACTCATTCAAGGCCCTCTCTCCATGAATTACTAGCTCTCCCTTACTTGGGTTTCGAACCCTCACCAGCTGGCGCTCACAATCAATCATTACCCCTTCGGCACCCAACCAGTCCATCCCGACAATCACCTTCAGCCCTCACAACGGTACCGGGACTAAATCAACACAGAACCTCTCCCCAAGCACATTCAGAACACAGTCCCAGTACACCCTTGTAACACTCACAATGCGGTCTTCTGTAATCTCACCCTCAAGCGGGGAATCCATGGTCCCCGGCGCATCCCAAAACTTCTTGCTAAGTGCAAGAGATACAAACAATCGGGTAGCTCCCGAATCGAACAAAACGTGGGCAGATATACCGTTGACCAAAAAGATCCCTATACATAAGCATAATATACACATAAGCAATGCAATAAATATAGACCAGGAAGATAAGCTACAATGTCTGGCGCTGCGCGAGGTTCCTCGGTGGTCAACTGAAATGTGCGACTCTTCACCGCAGGAGCATCCGCCTTAGCGGGGCGGCCATCAGTAATCCACAATGTGGCGGGTGCAGGAACTGCCACTACTCCTCCCCTACCTGCAACCTCAGACAATCGACCTTTTTATGGCCAGTCTAGTTGTAGTAGAAACAAATCAGGCCCTTCTTGGGGCAGTCCCTGCTTACATGGCTTGGCTGACCACACGTATAACATACCAGGCCCATCCCCTGGCAAGCTCCTGTTGGGTTTTGAGCAATCTAACACTTCCTAAGTGTGCATGCAACCCTAATAAACCTTGGATCTATGTTTGTTTAAATACATGTAAAATAATAATTTTCCAAGGTTTATAACCTATCTAACATGGCATGGGGAACATTTCAACATAAAAAGTTAGAAGAGATTACATACCTTTTTGATGAGTTTGGTTCTTGAGGAGTTTGAGGGCCAAGCACCAATAGTGTGAATGCCTCAAATGGAATCACAAAACACCACAAACTCTTGGAAAACTTTGAGAGAGTATACACACTTGTATATTTCGGCCACACAGAAGCACACACACACTAGTTCACTAGTTCCCATTTCATGCTCCATAAGCATGCTTATATAGTGTGCATGGTTAGGGTGAAACCCTAATAACCCATGACTTTTCCTTTCCAAGGATCCATGGGTTAAAAGCTCCATGGATCATCCATGGACTTCCATCAAAGCCTAGCCCATTAACAAATGAGTATTAGCCCACACCATATAAAACCAATAGCCCATAATCTAATTAGTCTTCCTTTTAATCTCTAAATTAATTCATAATTAATTTAAGACTAATACTAATTAAATAACATAACTTCATATTAATATATTATAACTTATAATATATTAATAAACATATGTGTATAACTCTCATAAAATTATCCATAAATAGTTTGGATGAGATGCAACCCAAATGGACCATGCCGGTCGGGTCAAGTATATACCAAATAAGTTATGGACTTAGACACCTTATCCAACAGACTCCCACTTGGATAAGTCTAATAACTCTATTTGCCTATATAACTTCAGGAACCAACCAACAATTGTAGCTCTCGAAAACTCCGTTGAACTATGAAGCGCCATTTTAAGACAATTGATCATTTAATCCTCTATTCTCATGATATCAGCCGGACAAACACATGAAACTATGTCTTGCTTATTGTCTGGCATTTGTTTCTCGATTTCTGATTTGTTTTACAAAGAACTTCACTGAACACATCAGTTTAGTTCTGACCAGGCCCGGTACATGGGTCAACACAAAATCATCGAGGAGCCCAGATATCGCTTCTATTTCTAGAAGGAACAGATAAACTTCGACTCATATGCTTGTTCTACTACTTGTTGAACTGTACAAAAAGGCACGTTTTATAGCATCAAGTTACTGATGCGGTTTCGTGCAATCAATGCACAACCAACTCATAGGTAACAACTCATATCTCTAGGTTTGAAGACTTATATGATATTATCGTCTCACGATCACTCGAGATAAATTCCATGAAGTGATACAAGTGAGCGTGGGTTTATACCAATACTCATAACTTATGAGTACTCATGAATGTTGCAGCAACCATTGCCATGTCTAAACACCTTTAGCCATCTACAAACCCAATTCATGACAATCTTGATTCATACCTACTTCCGACGTATGACCGATTGTGGAAGTTTGAATAAATTAATTATTCTGGAAGTCAAAACATGCAAAACTGAAACAATAGTAAATAATTGACAATGATAGTAACACTTTACTCATAAATAAATCACAAATTTTATTCATCATCAGACGTCGATTACATTTTACAAGTTTCAGGAAAACTATCTAATCTGTAAAACTAATATCGTCTCTCAGCCCGATGCGCCTCGCATGCTGAAAATGCTTAACCCTCGTCAGTCCCTTCGTAACGGGATCTGCGGGATTCTCATCCGACGATATCCTCCTTGCTACGAGGAGTCCTTCTTCAATCTTGTGTCTTATGAAGTGATATTTTCTGTCAATGTGTCGGGGTCTGCCATGATCTCTTGGTTCCTTGGCTAAGGCAACCGCACTATTGTTGTCACAAAAAATCTCCATAGGTTCTTTAATAGCTGGTATAACTCCAAGGTCTCCGATGAAGTTCTTTAGCCATATCGCCTCGTTTGCTGCTTCACTCGCTGCTATATACTCTGATTCACAAGTCGAATCAGCCACCGTCTCCTGCTTGGAACTCTTCCAAGAAATTGCCCCTCCATTTAAGGTAAAGATCCAGCCCGACTGAGAGCGGAAGTTATACCTATCAGTCTGAAAACTAGCATCACTATACCCTAACACTCTCAAGTCATCACTCCCACCAAGGGTAAGGATCCAATCCTTAGTCCTCCGCAGATACTTGAGAATGTTCTTTACCGTGGTCCAATGAGCCTTGCCAGGGTTCCCCTGATACCTACTGACCATGCTCAAAGCAAATGCCACATCAGGGCGGGTACAAGTCATAGCATACATGATTGAGCCAACAACGGAAGCATACGGTAGTTGGCTCATCTTAGCTATCTCTGCCTCTATACTCGGACTCTGAGTCTTACTCAGTTTGGCGTTGCTTTGGATCGGTAAATCTCCTTTCTTGGAATTCTGCATATTGAACCTTTTCAACACCTTATCCAAGTAGGTACTCTGACTAAGTCCAATTAGTCTCTTACTCCTTTCTCTTAATATCCTTATCCCTAGGATATAGGCAACCTCCCCTAGGTCCTTCATAGCAAAGCACTTCCCAAGCCAGGACTTAACCTCCTGCAAGGTTGGGATGTCATTTCCTATAAGTAGTATGTTATCCACATACAGTACCAAGAAGCTAACTATACTCCCACTAGCTCTGACATACACGCAAGACTCATCTTCACTTCTCGAGAAACCAAACTCTTTAACCTTCTCATCAAAACAAAGATTCCAGCTACGAGATGCATGTTTTAATCCATAAATGGATTTCTCAAGCTTTCATACTCTATTAGGGTACTCTGCACTGACAAAACCCTCTGGCTGATTAATGTACACATCCTCAGCCAACTTTCCATTAAGGAAAGCGGTTTTGACATCCATTTGCCATATTTCATAATCATGAAATGCTGCAATGGCTAGCATAACCCTAATAGACTTAATCTTTGCTACCAGCGAGAAGGTTTCATCATAATCAATACCCTGAGTCTGAGTAAAACCCTTCGCAACCAGTCGAGCCTTATAAGTATGCACTTTTCCATCCATGTCGGTCTTCTTCTTGAAGATCCATTTGCACCCGACTGTTTTACGGCCTGGTACATTGTCAACCAAGTTCCAAACTTGATTGTCATACATGGACTATATCTCGCTGTCCATAGCCTCCTTCCACTTAGCAGACTCCGGGCCTGCCATGGCTTCCTTAACACTGCTAGGTTCATCCAAATTTACCAGTGTACTATCACTAATAAACGTATCACCTTCCGTAGTAATATGAAAGCCATAATAAAACGAAGGTGTGTTCCTAACCCGTGTGGAACGTCTCGGAGGTACAGACATGTCAGCTTGCTCAACAGGAGTTTCCTCCTCAGGTTGATTGCTAGTGTCTGAGGTTCCTTCACCAATTGATTCTTGAATTTCTTCAAGATCAATTTGCCTCCCACTGTCTCCTTGGCTTATAAATTCTCTCTCACGAAAGACCCCTCTTCTTGCTACAAAGACCACATTCTCACTAGGTCTGTACAAGAGGGAACCGAAGGATTTCTGTGGGTAGCTGATGAAAATACACCTTTCACTTCGGGGTTCGAGCTTATCATTAGTTTCACGCCTCACGAAAACCTCGCAGCCCCAAATTTTGATGTGGTTCAAATTGGGAACCTTCCCAGTCCACATCTCATGAGGTGTTTTGGTAACCTTCTTTGTAGGGACTAGATTAAGGATATGGGTGGCAGTCTCTAAGTCATACCCCCAAAAGGAGATTGGTAGCAAAACTCAACTCATCATAGAGCGAACCATGTCCAACAGGGTTCGATTACGCCTCTCAGCTACACCATTCAGCTGTGGTGTCCTGGGAGGAGTCAATTGTGAGACAATCCCACACTCCTTAAGATAGTCAAGGAACTCGGTACTAAGATACTCACCACCTCGATCAGATCGAAGCATCTTAATGTTCCTGCCCAATTGATTTTCTACTTCCTGTTTGAATTCCTTAAACCTTTCAAAGGTTTATGACTTATGTTTGATTAAGTAGACATACCCATATCTATTAAAATCATCAATAAAAGTCACATAATACCGATTAGCATCCCTTGTGGCGGTTTTGAATGGACCACATACATCAGTATGTATTAGGTCCAACAAACCCTCACCCCTTTCACAAGTTCCAGTGAAGGGTGATTTTGTCATTTTTCCAAGTAGACAAGATTCACAACTATCATCCGATTTAAGGTCGAATGATTCCAAAACTCCGCTCTTTTGGAGTTGGCCTATGCGTTTCTTATTTACATGTCCAAGATGACAATGCCACAATGATGCTTTATCTAGGCTAGTAGAAGAATCAATATACAACACATTATTTTCTAAGTTGTCTACAATCGACACAGTTTCATACACACTATCACAAGGTAACGCTTTAAAATAAAACACATTTTTATAGAAAGCATTAATACCACCACATTCATTATCAAACGAAAAGGTAAAACCTTGTTTGTACAAAGCATGAAAAGAAATAATATTCCTCGCCATCTCATACGAGTACACACATTTATTCAAATCTAATTTTAACCCATTATTAAGCAACAAAGTATAAACTCCAATCTTGGAAACAGGTGAAGCCTTCCTATTCCCCATGATCAAGTTTATCTTCCCGTGCTCCACATCCTCACTTCTTCTTAGGCCCTGCGTATCAGAACATATGTGAATACCACATCCTGTATCAAGCACCCAAGAGTTAGAATATAATGAGTAATTAGACAATATAGTGTAAATACCTGCATGGGTGGGTTTCACTTTCCCATCCTTTAGATCCTGCAAGTACTCAGGGCAGTTTCGCTTCCAGTGTGCCTTTTCATGGAAGTAAAAGCATTCAGCATCCTTGGGAATGGCAGAAGGAGTGACAGGACCGCTCTTGGTCTTCGATGAGGAGCCTTCAAGAGACTTTCCCTTGGTACCCTTCGAAGGGTGCTTCCTCTTTTTCCCTTTGCCTTGCCCGATAGCTAAAACAGGGGTAGATGTTGGAGTAGGAGTAGGAGAGGTAACAACCGCCTTGCCCTTAAGACCGGTTTCCACGGTCTTCAAGAGTCCTTGAAGCTTGCTGAGGGTAACTTCCTCCTTGTTCATATGATATGTCATACGAAAATGATCATAACAAGAAGGTAAGGAGTGCAAAATGATGTCAATTGCCAACTCCTCAGGGATGTTCACATTCAGCTTCAGCAAACGGTCCACATACCTTTGCATCTTTTGCATGTGGGCCGTGACGGAATCACCGTCCTTCATGCAGGTAGTTATTATGGAGGAGATTATTTCATACTGCTCCTGACGAGCACTTTGATGGTACCTTTCCATCAGGTCTTGGTGCATCTCAAAAGGGTAGAAATCTTCATATGACTTTTGGAGCTCGGCTGTCATCGTGGCCATCATGATACATGCCACCTTAGTAGCATCTCTCTCATGTGTCCTGAATTCAGCGATTTCCTCAGGAGTAGCAGTAGACTCATCAAGTTCTTTTAACTCCTTATCGAGGACATATTCCTTGTCCTCATAACGAGTAACCATCCTTATGTTCCTAATCCAATCCATAAAGTTGGAACCATCAAAGATGACCCTCCCACAAAGATTCATGAGAGAGAAAGAACCAGTTGGGTTAGAGCCTGAAGCATTAGTGTTGGAAGACATCTGAAGGAAGAAAGCAAGTTTAGATTAGATATACAGAATCCTTAATAAGGCACCCAAATGTAATATTAAGGCTAGGACCCAATCACAATATATTATACTTAGAAGAGGGATGCCGTAATCTAAGTAATAATATATTTGAAAGGTAGGTGAATGACGATTCACCAATTTCCACCATGAAAAACAAAATGAATTATTAGGTTTTAATTGGATTTGAAATTCCTAGATTCTTTTGAGATTCATTGAACTTTTCAATGGCATGTTTCAATCTCGATTGTGCCCTTCAAGTTTTGTGACTGGGATGCCGAGGATCACAAAACAAGGTGTGAATAACCATGCTAACTCACTTGGTACCCTTAATATTATCACCTAATCAATGTGCCGGTAAACCACACATGCTCCATTGATCCATGACAAACATTAAGTCACCCTTCGTGATCCTTACTAGTCCAAGTTAGTGTGCCGGTTAACCACACACGCTCCACCAACGACTTGGTAAGGTATAAAGTGTGAATTCCATGGACTAGCACCATGTTCACATTTTTCCTAAAATAACTAAGATTAGGAATTAAAAGGTTTAGTTACTTTATAATAATCATTATACTTTTAATGAGGATTTAAAGTCATTGTCCTACCCGTTCGGCTAACGACCCTCCACCAGTCAAGCGAGCGGTGGGTGACAGTGGACACCCATTAAGTCGCCATTTTATAGGCAACAACCTTATACCCACCTTATAGACCAGTTTCGTGAATGAGGCCTACTAACAGTAGAACGACTTATTCTTATACATATATATAATAATTAACCATTAATGTTATAAATAGTATAAGGGTTGAATTTTAACTATTAAAACTCTAAGGGTTGGAATTAAAGTTTATTAAAGTGTGTGAAACTTTACAAATTCCAAAACTTGAGGACAAGTTTTGTAACTATGCAAAACTTTTCATTTCATAACTTATGAATTAAAGGTTCATAAAAATGAAGACTCTTCACTTTCATGTAACTTATGTGTTTAAATGTGTGTGTTAAAGAAAGTGACCTTTGTATATCCATAACTTGAGGACAAATTATGGACTCCATTAAAACACATAAATGATCAAAAATTAATTCTAAACAATTCAGCAAATAATTCCTATCATCTTCTAAATTCATAAGAACATGAACATGATCATCAAAATTTCAAGAATTATATGAACACATAAAAATCATGGAATTTTGATATATGCTATTGTAAATGGATTAGAACAACCATTACACCAACTAAAACAAGTTTTAAAACACCAAAACAGTTTAGGGTAATGTTTCTAGTCCATTTCCAGCAGCAAAAGTCGAAAATCTGCACTCTGTCGCTCCTACTCGTCGAGTGCATGAACCTACTCGGCGAGTAGGTTGAAGATACACATGGACTCGGCAAGTCCCCCCATGGACTCGGCAAGTCCCCCCATGGACTCGGCGAGTTCATCAATCAGACAACAAGTTTTTCGATTTTCTCAACTATTTTGCATTAAGTATCAAACAAGCAAGCCTAGGCTCTGATACCACTGTTGGGTTTTGAGCAATCTAACACTTCCTAAGTGTGCATGCAACCCTAATAAATCTTGGATCAATGTTTGTCTAAATACATGAAAAATAATAATTTTCCAAGGTTTATAACCTATCTAACATGGCATGGGGAACATTTCAACATAAAAAGTTAGAAGAGATTACATACCTTTTTGATGAGTTTGGTTCTTGAGTAGTTTGAGGGCCAAGCACCAATAGTGTGAATGCCTCAAATGGAATCACAAAACACCACAAACTCTTGGAAAACTTTGAGAGAGTATACACACTTGTATATTTCGGCCACACACAAGCACACACACACTAGTTCACTAGTTCCCATTTCATGCTCCATAAGCATGCTTATATAGTGTGCATGGTTAGGGTGAAACCCTAATAACCCATGACTTTTCCTTTCCAAGGATCCATGGGTTAAAAGCTCCATGGATCATCCATGGACTTCCATTAAAACCTAGCCCATTAACAAATGAGTGTTAGCCCACACCATATAAAACCAATAGCCCATAATCTAATTAGTCTTCCTTTTAATCTCTAAGTTAATTCATAATTAATTTAAGACTAATACTAATTAAATAACATAACTTCATATTAATATATTATAACTTATAATATATTAATAAACATATGTGTATAACTCTCATAAAATTATCCATAAATAGTTTGGATGAGATGCAACCCAAATGGACCATGCCGGTCGGGTCAAGTATATACCAAATAAGTTATGGACTTAGACACCTTATCCAACAGCTCTACCATGAGATCTCCCACACTTGGCATGATGACCACAGCCCTGCTGGCCTCTACTGGATGAATCTGAGGACTTAGGCTTTTTAGCCTGACCTACTGCTGTCTGTGCCTACTCAGGCTTCCGCTTGGTGTGGAAGTCCAACTCCATCTCCCGCTCACGGGGCTTTTCCACCATGTCATTCATTGTTTTTCACCCTGTAAAGCTCATAAACTCTCGTATATCTTCCCACATCATGGAATGATATCTCGTCCTACTCATATCCTTGTTTGTAGCATACTATATGATCAATAGTGCTCGTTCCCAAAACTTGGTGGTAATCTCCGCCACAGTGTCGATGGTCTGCTGGAGCTCATGAAACTCCTTCACTAATCGTTGCACCTCGATAGGTGGTGCAAACTCTAGATCAAATCGCCTGAAAAACTCGACCCATGTCATCTCAGCCACACCGACTGCTCCTACCGGGCTAGTCACCTCTCCCAACCAGTCCCAGGCCCGATCCCTCAACATACATGAAGCAAACCCTACCCTCTCTGCATCAAGGCAAGAAATCGTGCATTGGGTGTTCTCTATGTCTGCTACCCAGCGTCAGCTAACAATGGGGTCCCTGACCTCGAAAAATCTAGCACCCCGCAGGCCTTGAACTCCCGGAACGAGGGAGCTCGGACCCCGACCTGGACTGTAGCAATCTCGGCTCTAAAAGCCCTAAGCCTCTCCTCCATGATCTCCATCATTCACTCCTTTACCTTCCCAAAGATAATTAGGGTAGTGTTAAGGATGCCCCTCGTAACCTCAGCTGCAATAAGCTCACGAAGCCTCTCGTCAATGGGCTTGATAGTGTCACCTGACCTAGCTCCAGATCCTGATCCCGATCCTGATCCCCCTTCTTTGAATCGTATCACCACCATACTGTATTGAAATACCACAAAACATAATGATCAAGTGTCCATATAGGGGATCCTCCCACACCGGTCCTCCTTAGAGCTTCCAAATCTAACATTAGTTCGGGTACATGTTGTAACAGCCCAAAATCTCAAAGTATTGTTAAATTGCATTTGGGGTGTTTTAAAGGGGAGAATCGGCGAGTTGGAGCAAGACTCGCCGAGTAGGGTCGCAGATTTGGTCGCGGGTTCGCGACTGGACTCGACGAGTCCATTAGGGACTCGGCGAGTCGACGCTGTTCAGCTGAAACCCTAGCCGTTTCGATTCTGGATCGTATATAATGTCTTTAGGGCCGTCATGTCTCGTCTTTTGGCCGATTGAAGATAACCTAAACGGCTGTGGGCATCTGGAGCAAGGGTGAAGGCTAGTGGAAGCTTAAAGAGGTTGTTAGGCAAGGAGAGGCTAGGTGGTGATCAAAGGAGGATCAAGGGGTTGAGCTCTGAAGGTTGGGGACGCAGGGATCACGTTTTCCAGGTAATTCTCGGATCATTTCTGTAGTTTTGGTGTTGTATACGAATCTAGGGTTTAGGAAACCCATTTAAGGATTTGATAGATTATAGAGTTGTTACAAGTGTTTAAATCCCAAGTAATAGGATGATTAGAGGTCCAGAAGTCCCATGAGTGTGTATTGCGGGAAAATATGTATCTCAGGAAGCAGTTTGATCGACTGCATGGCATGGACTCGCCGAGTCGGATGATCAGACTCGGCGAGTAGCTTGAAGATTCACTGGGACTCGCCGAGTTGTTCTTCAGACTCGGCGAGTGGAGTCGGGGTGGCCCCGCGATTCTTCCAGGAGTGACTCGTCGAGTCAAAGAGGATACTCGACGAGTAGAAGGGGAATCTCAGAGGATTGAAGGACGACCAGACTCGCCGAGTCGCCAGGGAACTCGCCGAGTCCAGTCGAGCTGACATTGGACTGTTGACCAGAGTTGACTGGTGTGATTCTTAGGGTCAGTTAACGTGGAAGATAGAAGTATTAAATAAGGGATATATGATGTTACAGGGAGCTTGTAGCTCGGAGGATCAAGTGCAAGGGATTTTAGGAGTTGCTATCTTCTAGTGTCCGCGAGGTGAGTCTTCTCACTATACCTCACCCGGAAGGGTTTGATTGTGTGACCGGAAGGTCAAGTATGTTGTGTGTTATGTTTATATGCTATGAATGGAAAGTTAGCTGCTACGCGTGTTATACATGCTTATATATGGGCCGGAAGGCAAGGTATTATGTGACAGAAAGGTCAGGTATGATATGTGATATATGTGCTTTATGTGTTAGAGTATTTGTATTATGTGTTATATATGTGTATGGGCCGGAAGGCGATTATCTTGTGGACCGAAAGGTCCGGGCCGGAAGGCAATGTTATGTGGATCGAAAGATCCGGGCCGGAAGGCGATGTTATGTGGATCGAAAGATCCGGGCCGGAAGGCAAAGTTATGTGGATCGAAAGATCCGGGCCGGAAGGCGATATTATGTGGATCGAAAGATCCGGGCCAGAAGGCGTATGTGCATAAGGTATATTGGGGAACTCACTAAGCTTCGTGCTTACGTTGTTTATGTTACGTTGTTTCAGGTTCTTACAGCAACGCGGGATGGCAACGGTTCGATTGTACACACCGAAGAAAGAGTTGAGTTTTGGAGGATCCTGGTCTTCTTTTATAACGAAAATGAAACTACGTTTTGTAATTTGAATGTGAATAAGATTTTAAACAAGTGTTTTTAATATTAAATTGATTAATTAAATGAAAATTTTATTTTTGGAAATCTGGGTGTTACAAATTGGTATCAGAGCCTTGGTTTGAGGGATTCGGACGCGCCTACGGGTAAATCTGGACTCAAACTGAGGAAGGAAGAAAAAGTTTTCCAAATAAATGGTTTTCTAAAAGTGAATAAGAGTTCAAAGAGAAAGCAAGAAAGAGCAGTGTGTACAATCAGCCAGAGCCAAACGGTGATTTCCCAAAATACCCTTACTTTTGTATTATGAAATATCTATTATGCACTTTATGAGACATTATTGCATGCTAGAGACAGGCTAGGTACTTCACATCTTAGGACTAGAGTGGCCTGATTTGTGATGCCTTAGTCTAGGGTTTGCTGTTATATGTGCGTTATGCTTTTATGTGTATGTGATGAGTGAGAGTATCTAGTTAGAACGCACAAGGGGTAAAGCTACGGAGTACAGAGGTACTTACGAGGATGAGTCGAGAAGGTGGAGCTACCACAGATGGGGAGTCCTATGTATGCTTCAATGCTCGAATGCTGCTTGCTTTGTGCTTTGTGGAGTTATCGATGATGGGAGTCAGCTACCAAGTGAGTATGACGATACTCAGGAGGTAGAGGGCTGGCATCATTGGGAACTCTTCAGCAGCTGATAGCAAAGAAGTGGGAGGACAGCGGAAGGGACTAGGGAGTAAACCTAGCCAGATGAGTGCGCTGGTAGAGTAGAGGATTTCGCTGGAAAGCGAGCACGCGCGATGAGATTGGTGAAAGAGCAGGTTTATCAGCTACTTAGGAACTCTGGAATGGTCCGTGTGGAAAGTATGGGTAGATGTGGCAGGTAGTATGGGCCCGTACTACTGAAAGCAGAGGACCCATACTTGATACAGGGGGCATTCTGAAGGTCCTAAGGAACAGATTGAGGGGTGATGTTATGGTTCGGATACCATACATCGGAGCGGATACAGAGTGATGTTATGGTCAGGGCACCATACATCGGAACAGATTGAGATAGATGTTGTGGTTCAAGTGCTATACATTGGAGCAGGTTGAGGAATGGTGCTATGGTTCAGGTACCATACACCGAAGCATGTTGAGGAAGGATGTCATGGGATGAGTACCATGGTTCGTAGTGGATGATGCTTGTGGCTATCTCGTTATCCGGTTATCGATCGGACGAGCACGAGCGAGCGGGATGCGAGGATTCGCGAGATCCGGCGTGATGAGGTTGCTGCATTGTTGCGGGTTGAGTCGCCAGAATTGTTTGGGTCGATCAGGACCACTATGATTGAAGTAGTTTGATGAGCGATATGCGGCTTTCGCAGAGACGGCTGCCGCGGCGGTTACAGCGGCTGTAGCAACGGCAAAGAAAGGGACTAGTCGGGGTTTTCAGTATCGGGACTTCTATTATGCGAAGCCTCCCACATTCGATGGAGTTCAGGACTCGATTGTTGCTATGAGATGGTTACCAGACATGGAGGGGTGTTTCTCCACGAGTTTATGCCCTGCTAATCAGAGGGTGGGGTGTGCTTTGAACCTATTGAGGCTCGGGGCGAAGGATTGGTGGAGGTTGACCACGAGGTCATTTTCCGATGCGCAGAGGGCTGCGGTTTCATGGGATCAATTCAGAGGGATGTTCAGTACTCGCTATGTTCCGCGAGATGAAAAGGAGAGATTGGCTCGGGAATTCCTCGAGCTGAAGCAGGATTTGGAGTCGGTGACTGAGATCACCAGGATGTTTATTGGGAGGGCGATGTTTCGCCCTGAGTTCGCTCCGGAGCAGGCTCAGATGCCCGATATTCGAGTAAGCTCACGGGGGTATCAGACAGTTCGTGTCTGCGCGGAGGTGCGAGACCCTGTTGGAGTTGCAGAAGGCCGCCTTGTGGCGTGAGTTAGCGGTTAAGTTGCAGTTGCGTGAGCTGGGACAGGCCCCGATGCAGTCGCAGTCGGCGCCGAAACGGTTCAGGACCGTAGACGTTGAAATGGGGGACCGGAGCGGTCACACTTGTGGGAAGTGAGAGAGAGATGGCACCGGAGCTTGTTGGCCCAATGGTGCATGCCGCGAGTGCGGAAAGGAGGGGCATGGTGCACGGGGTTGTCGGCAGTCAGTGCCAATTCGGGATTCCAGGATTTGTTATCAGTGTCGGCAGGTTGGACATTTGAGGGTCAAATGTCCACAGCTTTTGCAGGATCGGTGCAGGCTCTAGCACCGGCCACCTTGAGGAGTTCAGGAGGAGGACAGGATGGAGTAGAGCCCAAGGGCTCAGGGTTGTGCTTATCGGCTTGCGGCAGAGGGAGACGGAGCAGTGCCGGAGGCAGCTGCGGGTATGATGCTGTCTTGATGTCTTGATTAGCTTGCGTTGTTTGTGGCGTATTGTTTGTGCGGGTAGTGGGGATTTCGATGCGGTAGTCGTTGTTTCGCGGGATTGGCATGGTTAGGGATTGGTGCTTCAGGTTTCGTTTTGGCATTCGTTGTTCCCTGATGGTTTGGTATGGTTATAGTCTGGTGTTTTAGTGCCGGTAACTTTGTACGGTTTTCGACGCGATATTCAACCTTTGGCAGGTTGTGGGTTTGGTTATGGGTTATTGCTTGGGAATTCCGTTGGTCATCGTTCGTGAGGGTTGATAGTGGAGGTGCGGCACTGGGTTGAATGACGGGTAGCATCTGCAGTTGTGGAGTGGATAATTGAAAGATCGGATTCTTTTGAGCGGATTGATCAGGGAGGAGATGTGTTTTTGCTGAGGGTTGCTTACGCTTGTGGGAAGCAGTCAGTGGGTAAATGTTCTCTTTGTGCAGGATTGTTCTGAGAGGTCGTTAATGACGATCGGTGGCAGTTAGTCAGTGCTTTAGTGGGGGAGAATTAGAAAATTCTCCGGGAGATCGATGGGTATGTGAGGGTGCTTAGCTGCCGGGATTCAGCAGTGTTTGTCAGCGCAAAGTATAGGCCGACGAGAGCGAGTGTTGGATATGCAGGGCGAGATACAGACCTAGGGCATTTGATTGTGGAGGCCTGAGAGGAGGTCGGGATCGAGCTTGAGTAAGTAAACGGAATTTTGCGATCAGAGTATTGGTACGTTTGAGGTACGTGATGGTTGTACTGCATTAATCCTACGGGATTATGTTGTGCATGTTTCTAGAGCTGGAACCGGAAGGTTCCCAGAGTTAGAACCTGAGGGTTCGCAGAGTTGGGTGTACGGACCCACAGAGATATAGCCTCGAGTGGCTAGTATGTGTTATGAGAGTCGGTCCAGTCATACTGGAGACTCTGTTGGTATTGCTGGATTAGTTTGAGATTTGCGGATCACGTATGTTGCAGTGTGATTGCATTGGAAGGTCTGGCCCTGGGTTGTTGATCTTGTTTAGCGGAGGCAGTGATTTTGATGAGTGGAGAGAGTGCAGGGGATTGAGAGCCCCTGCAATGAGAACCAGAGTATGTGAATGGCAGTTACGCAAAAAGGGTGGTGTCGCTTGGGGCGAGCACCGTGGCACCGGTTGGAGTGGCATTATGTTCAAGAGAGTTCCGTGGAAAAGGAAAAGAGGAGGGTATGTAACTCCGAAGGGGGTGCAAGTTCACGAAAGTGAAAGCTGCAGAGCAGAGTTATGGTTAGAGTACTTCGAGTATGGTTCTGAGCATCGTGTTCGCGGCAGTGGAGTAGGAACCCATCCGGTTGGGATGTCTGTTGAGGCTCAGCAGGGATGCATGGAGAGAGAAAATTTTACATTCTCAGTGTGAATCTGATCAGAGTGTAGGGTGGATGTAGTGGTTCATCTTGGGAGGTGTTCGAGGATATCATCAGGGTATCGGGTCTTCCAACCTACGAGTGTTGGGGCTAGTTCAGCATGTGTATATGATGGCAAGAGGAGAATTTGTGAGAGTTACTCTGGGAGTGAGAATGGATCTCTCAGTTGGTCTGGGATGGACAAAGTGGGCTTTGGATCGGGGATCCGGTGGTTCAGGGCTTCCTAACCCTCATTGTTCGAGTGATTGTTGGGGTTTAAGAGCAGAGTTGCATCTTGGGTGGTTCTCGGTTACAGAGAGAGATGGACAGTACAGAGTTTGGGCTTCAGTCGACAGAGCAGACTCAGCAGGTTAAAGAGAGTTAGTGATCGTTAGAGTTATCAGGAAAGTTATGCAGGCAGACGCCGTTACGAGCATGTGATTCAGGTCAGCGACTTCGTATTTCTGACGGGGTGCTTCGATTTAGGAAGAGGGGTAAATGGGGGGCCCCGGTATGTCGGGTCTTTTCGTGAAGGTGCGAAGGTAGGAAGGGTGGCCTATCGTTTGGAGCTGTCAACGGAATTGGGACGGATCCATGACACTGGTATGTGTCGCAGTTGAAGAGGTGTATAGCGGATGAGTCAGCAGTGGTTCTACTAGAGAACGATTAGGTGGATGTGAGCCTGTGTTACGTCGAGAGGCCAGTGGCCGTCGGAGATCGGAAGATCAAGGTTCTGAGGAACAAGGAGGTACCTCTGGTATTGGTTCAGTAGCGGTCTCGGGAGAGATCGGTAGTGTCTAGGAAGCCGAAACGTGAGATGCGGGAGCAGCAGCCAGAGCTATTTTCAGAGTAAGACTTCGAGGGCGAAGTCTAATTCTAGTGGGGGAGAATTGTAACAGCCCAAAATCTCAAAGTATTGTTAAATTGCATTTGGGGTGTTTTAAAGGGGAGACTCGGCGAGTTAGAGCAAGACTCGCCGAGTAGGGTCGCAGATTTGGTCGCGGGTTCGCGACTGGACTCGACGAGTCCATTAGGGACTCGGCGAGTCGACGCTGTTCAGCTGAAACCCTAGCCGTTTCGATTCTGGATCGTATATAATGTCTTTAGGGCCGTCATGTCTCGTCTTTTGGCCGATTGAAGATAACCTAAACGGCTGTGGGCATCTGGAGCAAGGGTGAAGGCTAGTGGAAGCTTAAAGAGGTTGTTAGGCAAGGAGAGGCTAGGTGGTGATCAAAGGAGGATCAAGGGGTTGAGCTCTGAAGGTTGGGGACGCAGGGATCACGTTTTCCAGGTAATTCTCGGATCATTTCTGTAGTTTTGGTGTTGTATACGAATCTAGGGTTTAGGAAACCCATTTAAGGATTTGATAGATTATAGAGTTGTTACAAGTGTTTAAATCCCAAGTAATAGGATGATTAGAGGTCCAGAAGTCCCATGAGTGTGTATTGCGGGAAAATATGTATCTCAGGAAGCAGTTTGATCGACTGCATGGCATGGACTCGCCGAGTCGGATGATCAGACTCGGCGAGTAGCTTGAAGATTCACTGGGACTCGCCGAGTTGTTCTTCAGACTCGGCGAGTGGAGTCGGGGTGGCCCCGCGATTCTTCCAGGAGTGACTCGTCGAGTCAAAGAGGATACTCGACGAGTAGAAGGGGAATCTCAGAGGATTGAAGGACGACCAGACTCGCCGAGTCGCCAGGGAACTCGCCGAGTCCAGTCGAGCTGACATTGGATTGTTGACCAGAGTTGACTGGTGTGATTCTTAGGGTCAGTTAACGTGGAAGATAGAAGTATTAAATAAGGGATATATGATGTTACAGGGAGCTTGTAGCTCGGAGGATCAAGTGCAAGGGATTTTAGGAGTTGCTATCTTCTAGTGTCCGCGAGGTGAGTCTTCTCACTATACCTCACCCGGAAGGGTTTGATTGTGTGACCGGAAGGTCAAGTATGTTGTGTGTTATGTTTATATGCTATGAATGGAAAGTTAGCTGCTACGCGTGTTATACATGCTTATATATGGGCCGGAAGGCAAGGTATTATGTGACAGAAAGGTCAGGTATGATATGTGATATATGTGCTTTATGTGTTAGAGTATTTGTATTATGTGTTATATATGTGTATGGGCCGGAAGGCGATTATCTTGTGGACCGAAAGGTCCGGGCCGGAAGGCAATGTTATGTGGATCGAAAGATCCGGGCCGGAAGGCGATGTTATGTGGATCGAAAGATCCGGGCCGGAAGGCAAAGTTATGTGGATCGAAAGATCCGGGCCGGAAGGCGATATTATGTGGATCGAAAGATCCGGGCCAGAAGGCGTATGTGCATAAGGTATATTGGGGAACTCACTAAGCTTCGTGCTTACGTTGTTTATGTTACGTTGTTTCAGGTTCTTACAGCAACGCGGGATGGCAACGGTTCGATTGTACACACCGAAGAAAGAGTTGAGTTTTGGAGGATCCTGGTCTTCTTTTATAACGAAAATGAAACTACGTTTTGTAATTTGAATGTGAATAAGATTTTAAACAAGTGTTTTTAATATTAAATTGATTAATTAAATGAAAATTTTATTTTTGGAAATCTGGGTGTTACAAATTGGTATCAGAGCCTTGGTTTGAGGGATTCGGACGCGCCTACGGGTAAATCTGGACTCAAACTGAGGAAGGAAGAAAAAGTTTTCCAAATAAATGGTTTTCTAAAAGTGAATAAGAGTTCAAAGAGAAAGCAAGAAAAAGCAGTGTGTACAATCAGCCAGAGCCAAACGGTGATTTCCCAAAATACCCTTACTTTTGTATTATGAAATATCTATTATGCACTTTATGAGACATTATTGCATGCTAGAGACAGGCTAGGTACTTCACATCTTAGGACTAGAGTGGCCTGATTTGTGATGCCTTAGTCTAGGGTTTGCTGTTATATGTGCGTTATGCTTTTATGTGTATGTGATGAGTGAGAGTATCTAGTTAGAACGCACAAGGGGTAAAGCTACGGAGTACAGAGGTACTTCCGAGGATGAGTCGAGAAGGTGGAGCTACCACAGATGGGGAGTCCTATGTATGCTTCAATGCTCGAATGCTGCTTGCTTTGTGCTTTGTGGAGTTATCGATGATGGGAGTCAGCTACCAAGTGAGTATGACGATACTCAGGAGGTAGAGGGCTGGCATCATTGGGAACTCTTCAGCAGCTGATAGCAAAGAAGTGGGAGGACAGCGGAAGGGACTAGGGAGTAAACCTAGCCAGATGAGTGCGCTGGTAGAGTAGAGGATTTCGCTGGAAAGCGAGCACGCGCGATGAGATTGGTGAAAGAGCAGGTTTATCAGCTACTTAGGAACTCTGGAATGGTCCGTGTGGAAAGTATGGGTAGATGTGGCAGGTAGTATGGGCCCGTACTACTGAAAGCAGAGGACCCATACTTGATACAGGGGGCATTCTGAAGGTCCTAAGGAACAAATTGAGGGGTGATGTTATGGTTCGGATACCATACATCGGAGCGGATACAGAGTGATGTTATGGTCAGGGCACCATACATCGGAACAGATTGAGATAGATGTTGTGGTTCAAGTGCTATACATTGGAGCAGGTTGAGGAATGGTGCTATGGTTCAGGTACCATACACCGAAGCATGTTGAGGAAGGATGTCATGGGATGAGTACCATGGTTCGTAGTGGATGATGCTTGTGGCTATCTCGTTATCCGGTTATCGATCGGACGAGCACGAGCGAGCGGGATGCGAGGATTCGCGAGATCCGGCGTGATGAGGTTGCTGCATTGTTGCGGGTTGAGTCGCCAGAATTGTTTGGGTCGATCAGGACCACTATGATTGAAGTAGTTTGATGAGCGATATGCGGCTTTCGCAGAGACGGCTGCCGCGGCGGTTACAGCGGCTGTAGCAACGGCAAAGAAAGGGACTAGTCGGGGTTTTCAGTATCGGGACTTCTATTATGCGAAGCCTCCCACATTCGATGGAGTTCAGGACTCGATTGTTGCTATGAGATGGTTACCAGACATGGAGGGGTGTTTCTCCACGAGTTTATGCCCTGCTAATCAGAGGGTGGGGTGTGCTTTGAACCTATTGAGGCTCGGGGCGAAGGATTGGTGGAGGTTGACCACGAGGTCATTTTCCGATGCGCAGAGGGCTGCGGTTTCATGGGATCAATTCAGAGGGATGTTCAGTACTCGCTATGTTCCGCGAGATGAAAAGGAGAGATTGGCTCGGGAATTCCTCGAGCTGAAGCAGGATTTGGAGTCGGTGACTGAGATCACCAGGATGTTTATTGGGAGGGCGATGTTTCGCCCTGAGTTCGCTCCGGAGCAGGCTCAGATGCCCGATATTCGAGTAAGCTCACGGGGGTATCAGACAGTTCGTGTCTGCGCGGAGGTGCGAGACCCTGTTGGAGTTGCAGAAGGCCGCCTTGTGGCGTGAGTTAGCGGTTAAGTTGCAGTTGCGTGAGCTGGGACAGGCCCCGATGCAGTCGCAGTCGGCGCCGAAACGGTTCAGGACCGTAGACGTTGAAATGGGGGACCGGAGCGGTCACACTTGTGGGAAGTGAGAGAGAGATGGCACCGGAGCTTGTTGGCCCAATGGTGCATGCCGCGAGTGCGGAAAGGAGGGGCATGGTGCACGGGGTTGTCGGCAGTCAGTGCCAATTCGGGATTCCAGGATTTGTTATCAGTGTCGGCAGGTTGGACATTTGAGGGTCAAATGTCCACAGCTTTTGCAGGATCGGTGCAGGCTCTAGCACCGGCCACCTTGAGGAGTTCAGGAGGAGGACAGGATGGAGTAGAGCCCAAGGGCTCAGGGTTGTGCTTATCGGCTTGCGGCAGAGGGAGACGGAGCAGTGCCGGAGGCAGCTGCGGGTATGATGCTGTCTTGATGTCTTGATTAGCTTGCGTTGTTTGTGGCGTATTGTTTGTGCGGGTAGTGGGGATTTCGATGCGGTAGTCGTTGTTTCGCGGGATTGGCATGGTTAGGGATTGGTGCTTCAGGTTTCGTTTTGGCATTCGTTGTTCCCTGATGGTTTGGTATGGTTATAGTCTGGTGTTTTAGTGCCGGTAACTTTGTACGGTTTTCGACGCGATATTCAACCTTTGGCAGGTTGTGGGTTTGGTTATGGGTTATTGCTTGGGAATTCCGTTGGTCATCGTTCGTGAGGGTTGATAGTGGAGGTGCGGCACTGGGTTGAATGACGGGTAGCATCTGCAGTTGTGGAGTGGATAATTGAAAGATCGGATTCTTTTGAGCGGATTGATCAGGGAGGAGATGTGTTTTTGCTGAGGGTTGCTTACGCTTGTGGGAAGCAGTCAGTGGGTAAATGTTCTCTTTGTGCAGGATTGTTCTGAGAGGTCGTTAATGACGATCGGTGGCAGTTAGTCAGTGCTTTAGTGGGGGAGAATTAGAAAATTCTCCGGGAGATCGATGGGTATGTGAGGGTGCTTAGCTGCCGGGATTCAGCAGTGTTTGTCAGCGCAAAGTATAGGCCGACGAGAGCGAGTGTTGGATATGCAGGGCGAGATACAGACCTAGGGCATTTGATTGTGGAGGCCTGAGAGGAGGTCGGGATCGAGCTTGAGTAAGTAAACGGAATTTTGCGATCAGAGTATTGGTACGTTTGAGGTACGTGATGGTTGTACTGCATTAATCCTACGGGATTATGTTGTGCATGTTTCTAGAGCTGGAACCGGAAGGTTCCCAGAGTTAGAACCTGAGGGTTCGCAGAGTTGGGTGTACGGACCCACAGAGATATAGCCTCGAGTGGCTAGTATGTGTTATGAGAGTCGGTCCAGTCATACTGGAGACTCTGTTGGTATTGCTGGATTAGTTTGAGATTTGCGGATCACGTATGTTGCAGTGTGATTGCATTGGAAGGTCTGGCCCTGGGTTGTTGATCTTGTTTAGCGGAGGCAGTGATTTTGATGAGTGGAGAGAGTGCAGGGGATTGAGAGCCCCTGCAATGAGAACCAGAGTATGTGAATGGCAGTTACGCAAAAAGGGTGGTGTCGCTTGGGGCGAGCACCGTGGCACCGGTTGGAGTGGCATTATGTTCAAGAGAGTTCCGTGGAAAAGGAAAAGAGGAGGGTATGTAACTCCGAAGGGGGTGCAAGTTCACGAAAGTGAAAGCTGCAGAGCAGAGTTATGGTTAGAGTACTTCGAGTATGGTTCTGAGCATCGTGTTCGCGGCAGTGGAGTAGGAACCCATCCGGTTGGGATGTCTGTTGAGGCTCAGCAGGGATGCATGGAGAGAGAAAATTTTACATTCTCAGTGTGAATCTGATCAGAGTGTAGGGTGGATGTAGTGGTTCATCTTGGGAGGTGTTCGAGGATATCATCAGGGTATCGGGTCTTCCAACCTACGAGTGTTGGGGCTAGTTCAGCATGTGTATATGATGGCAAGAGGAGAATTTGTGAGAGTTACTCTGGGAGTGAGAATGGATCTCTCAGTTGGTCTGGGATGGACAAAGTGGGCTTTGGATCGGGGATCCGGTGGTTCAGGGCTTCCTAACCCTCATTGTTCGAGTGATTGTTGGGGTTTAAGAGCAGAGTTGCATCTTGGGTGGTTCTCGGTTACAGAGAGAGATGGACAGTACAGAGTTTGGGCTTCAGTCGACAGAGCAGACTCAGCAGGTTAAAGAGAGTTAGTGATCGTTAGAGTTATCAGGAAAGTTATGCAGGCAGACGCCGTTACGAGCATGTGATTCAGGTCAGCGACTTCGTATTTCTGACGGGGTGCTTCGATTTAGGAAGAGGGGTAAATGGGGGGCCCCGGTATGTCGGGTCTTTTCGTGAAGGTGCGAAGGTAGGAAGGGTGGCCTATCGTTTGGAGCTGTCAACGGAATTGGGACGGATCCATGACACTGGTATGTGTCGCAGTTGAAGAGGTGTATAGCGGATGAGTCAGCAGTGGTTCTACTAGAGAACGATTAGGTGGATGTGAGCCTGTGTTACGTCGAGAGGCCAGTGGCCGTCGGAGATCGGAAGATCAAGGTTCTGAGGAACAAGGAGGTACCTCTGGTATTGGTTCAGTAGCGGTCTCGGGAGAGATCGGTAGTGTCTAGGAAGCCGAAACGTGAGATGCGGGAGCAGCAGCCAGAGCTATTTTCAGAGTAAGACTTCGAGGGCGAAGTCTAATTCTAGTGGGGGAGAATTGTAACAGCCTAAAATCTCAAAGTATTGTTAAATTGCATTTGGGGTGTTTTAAAGGGGAGACTCGGCGAGTTGGAGCAAGACTCGCCGAGTAGGGTCGCAGATTTGGTCGCGGGTTCGCGACTGGACTCGACGAGTCCATTAGGGACTCGGCGAGTCGACGCTGTTCAGCTGAAACCCTAGCCGTTTCGATTCTGGATCGTATATAATGTCTTTAGGGCCGTCATGTCTCGTCTTTTGGCCGATTGAAGATAACCTAAACGGCTGTGGGCATCTGGAGCAAGGGTGAAGGCTAGTGGAAGCTTAAAGAGGTTGTTAGGCAAGGAGAGGCTAGGTGGTGATCAAAGGAGGATCAAGGGGTTGAGCTCTGAAGGTTGGGGACGCAGGGATCACGTTTTCCAGGTAATTCTCGGATCATTTCTGTAGTTTTGGTGTTGTATACGAATCTAGGGTTTAGGAAACCCATTTAAGGATTTGATAGATTATAGAGTTGTTACAAGTGTTTAAATCCCAAGTAATAGGATGATTAGAGGTCCAGAAGTCCCATGAGTGTGTATTGCGGGAAAATATGTATCTCAGGAAGCAGTTTGATCGACTGCATGGCATGGACTCGCCGAGTCGGATGATCAGACTCGGCGAGTAGCTTGAAGATTCACTGGGACTCGCCGAGTTGTTCTTCAGACTCGGCGAGTGGAGTCGGGGTGGCCCCGCGATTCTTCCAGGAGTGACTCGTCGAGTCAAAGAGGATACTCGACGAGTAGAAGGGGAATCTCAGAGGATTGAAGGACGACCAGACTCGCCGAGTCGCCAGGGAACTCGCCGAGTCCAGTCGAGCTGACATTGGACTGTTGACCAGAGTTGACTGGTGTGATTCTTAGGGTCAGTTAACGTGGAAGATAGAAGTATTAAATAAGGGATATATGATGTTACAGGGAGCTTGTAGCTCGGAGGATCAAGTGCAAGGGATTTTAGGAGTTGCTATCTTCTAGTGTCCGCGAGGTGAGTCTTCTCACTATACCTCACCCGGAAGGGTTTGATTGTGTGACCGGAAGGTCAAGTATGTTGTGTGTTATGTTTATATGCTATGAATGGAAAGTTAGCTGCTACGCGTGTTATACATGCTTATATATGGGCCGGAAGGCAAGGTATTATGTGACAGAAAGGTCAGGTATGATATGTGATATATGTGCTTTATGTGTTAGAGTATTTGTATTATGTGTTATATATGTGTATGGGCCGGAAGGCGATTATCTTGTGGACCGAAAGGTCCGGGCCGGAAGGCAATGTTATGTGGATCGAAAGATCCGGGCCGGAAGGCGATGTTATGTGGATCGAAAGATCCGGGCCGGAAGGCAAAGTTATGTGGATCGAAAGATCCGGGCCGGAAGGCGATATTATGTGGATCGAAAGATCCGGGCCGGAAGGCGTATGTGCATAAGGTATATTGGGGAACTCACTAAGCTTCGTGCTTACGTTGTTTATGTTACGTTGTTTCAGGTTCTTACAGCAACGCGGGATGGCAACGGTTCGATTGTACACACCGAAGAAAGAGTTGAGTTTTGGAGGATCCTGGTCTTCTTTTATAACGAAAATGAAACTACATTTTGTAATTTGAATGTGAATAAGATTTTAAACAAGTGTTTTTAATATTAAATTGATTAATTAAATGAAAATTTTATTTTTGGAAATCTGGGTGTTACACATGTCCTATGCTTTCAGTTGTACGTGCCCAATACTACCTTCCACACCTACATGTACCTTCCCTAAAGCTCTACCTGATAACTCTAATTCGTCCCAAAACAAATCATATTCATAGGCTACCGCATAGCTCAAATCCTAGGCTAACCTAAAATTTCCTCCATCCATATCAAACCATAACTCAATCATAACGGGTTGCCTTATGCATGCAAATTATACACCGAACAAGATCAAACAGACTTTTGAATAATAGACTCTACCCTAAGACCACAACCAGAAAAGGAACAGGAAATAAGGCCAAATCAATTATTATGAAGCTATAAGACCCTAACCGTATATAATTTTGAAAGCATAGACATAGCAAGATTCATACGATTATCATCACTCACATATCAGTATAACATGGCTAACATATTGAGGGCCAGGCGCATTGCACTCTCCTTTTTCTCATTCTAAAAAGTTTTTAACTTTTATTTTTATTTTTATTTTTTTAAAACAATTTTACCATTTCCTTAGTTGGAGTCCTGACACACCCGAGAGTGTGTCCAAATCCCTCAAACCAAGGCTCTGATACCAACTTGTAACGACCAAATTTTCAAAAAAAAACTTTCATTTTTAAATTATCAAAACATTTCTAATTATCCGTAAAATATCAAGAACAATTGTTTCAAATTCATACATCAACAAACTTTATTTCAAATATTAGAGTCTCCCAAAAGAAAAAGGCCTGTGAGAGTGCATGTCGCGCCATCAGACCTTGCCCTTGCCCTTGGGCTCAGAAGTACCTGAAAAAATCAGCAAACTGTAAGCTAATGCTTAGTGAGTTCCCCAGAGCATACCCCATACAATCCACATAAGCCATAATAATGTTAGTTATAAAAGCTACATAACTACATAAGCCATGCATACAAAAATATAAGGAAGCCATGTAAACCCTCCACGGCTTGCACCTAGTGCCACTGGAACCCCCACGTGGTATTAACTAACTACCATGGGAACCCCTACATGGTCTTCCTGCCAGGGGAACCCCCACAATGTTTTCTTGCCGTGGGAACCCCCACACGGTCTTCTTGCCGTGGGAACACCTACACGGTCTTTACAACCAAGAGATGTCATACGTACCACATAAGAAAATATACTAGAATGCCATGGAAACCCTCCAACGTCTTATATATAAGTGCCTCGGGAACCTCCCGAAGTCTTTCATGCGAGTATCACAAATAACTAGCATATCACATCTCCCATAACCAATTAATCATAACTCATAACACTAATGGGCCGGCCTTGGTGCATTCGACCCATTGGTATGGTGAAGAGACTCAACTCTCATGAATGCTAAACTGACAAGATAAGATCAGATAAGTCCCACGCACTGCTCCAACTAGATTGCATATAATCATCATGTGATTAACTTGTCAAAATCCTGAAAAACCATAAATGCCCTCAAAGTCAACCCTGGTCAAATTCAAGGTGAACAGTCCATGTTGACCTCAACTCGTCAAGTGCATCCAACAACTCATTGAGTTACCTGAGTAACTCATCAACTCACCGAGTTACCTGTGTAACTCGTCGTGTTCCTTAATGTCCAGAAGACCGAAAACTCATGTAGACCTAAACCTCCAATCCTTCACCTAAATCACTAAAATCTTGAAAACGGGTAAACCCTACCAGACTCGTCGAGTTGGCTAAGGAACTCGACGAGTCCCTTCAGTCATTTTTGTGTTCAGATGTTTTTAAACTACTCCAAAGCTCCAAATTGCATATCTAGCCTCCAGTGACATGGTTTCCATGTAAAGTTGCAAACATTATGTGCATCCAAGCTCTTAAATGACAAAACCAAGCTAAAGGAGGGGTTTAAGCCGAAAAGGAGGACCAATGCTTGATAAATTCAGTGACTTTATAACTCTAGGGACTTAGAGGAGTCCAGATCCGAAGTTACAATTTCAGATCATGCCCAATACCCGAAATAATCTACAAATGTACTAAAAATGACCTTAAACCTAAGAAAAAGGGTATCTAATGCTAGAATGACCTAGGTAACATCTTGTTACCTTCAAATGGAAGCCCAAAATAGATGTTGGATCTACAAGCTCCTTCCCGTTCCAAGCTTCTCAACCTTCAAACTTCTTCAAGAAGTTGCACCAAAAACACTCTCTTAGCCTCTCAAGGACATGGAAGCATCAAAGAACAGCTATGATTTCTTCTCTTCATAATGAAGTGGTAAGGGAGGCCACAAGAGGAAGATTAAGTCCTTTATATAGGGTACAAACCTTAAAAATTAGGGGTTTTCCGTTACAAATCCTACTCGTTGAGTCAGGGCCTTTCGACTCGTCAAGTAGGATCTAAATCTCGCGTCCTCATAAATGATCTCTATTCGACGAGTTGGAGCTCCCCAAGTCGTCAATTCCTAGCATAAAAACCCTAAAACTTGGAAAAATTAGAGGATACCTGGAACGGGTGTTACAGCCTCGCATATGCTCATGTGAATGATGGTAAAATGTAGTGAAGGGAAATGAAGTGCATATTTATAGGATATGCGACATGAGTAAGAGGTTATCGATTGTGGTGTATAGAAGAAGGAAGAACTCCTAAATTTATCTTGAGCAGAGATGTGACCTTTGATGAATCTGCCATGGGTAACCAGGGAGGAGGTGATACAAGTCAAGCATGGAGAAAATCAAACTCCAGACATAGTTGTGATAAGTGACAAACAACAAGGCGACAATAAACAACCTGGAAAAGATGAAACCCAAGGGCTACCCATTGGATCTTCGTACAGTGGTGTTGATGTCGGGAAGGATGATATGTCTGAATCTATAGAAAAGAGAAGATCAAGGAGGTTCATTCGACAACCTGATAGATATGTGGGATGTGTGAATTCAGGTGAGCTTGAGTCCACTGCTTTTTCTTTAGCCATTGGAGAAGACATTGACATTGAGGAACCTCAATCATATAAATAGGTTGTGTCGAGTAAAGAAGAAAATGACTAGTTGATGGCCTTGAATGAATAAATTCAATCTTTAGAGTATAACGAAACATGGGATCTTGTTACATTACCAAAGGGTGCAAAGCTAGTGAGATGCAAATGTGTCTTTAAGAATAAGGAATGGATACTAGGAGTTGAACCATCTAGGTTCAAGGCAAGGTTGGTGGCAAAAGGGTTTTCTCAGAACGAAGGAATTGATTATCACGAGGTGTTATCACAAATAACGAAGTAAAAAAAAAATTGGGTTCTTTTGGCCATGGTGAGTGTTATAGATCTGGATCTTGAACAACTTGATGCGAAAACTACATTTCTTCATGGGAACTTAGAAGAGAAGATTTATATGTCCCAACCAGAAGGGTACCTTGATTCTAAGAAGGATCATGTATGTTTTTTTGAAGAAATTCCTGTATGGGTTGAAGCAGTCTCTAAGACAATGGTACAAGAGATTTGGTTTATTAATGATCTCGAATGGCTACACTCGGAACCAGTTTGACAATTGTGTTTAATCAAAGGAATTGTCACCAAATTCCAACATATATATGTTGTTATATGTTGATGATATGCTCATCACAGCTAAAGACATGGTTAGAATAAATGACTTGATGGCGACCTTAAAGAATGAGTTTGAGATGAAGGATTTGGGAGCAGCAAAGAATATATTGGGGATGCAGATTCAAAAGGACAGAAGATCAGGGCGGTTATGTATTTCTTAACAAAAGTACATTGAGAAAGTTTTGCAGTCCTTCAATTGTGATCTATCCAAGCCATTTGGAACTCCTTTGACCGCTTACTTTAAACTTGTTCCAATCACTATACCCACTACTAATGAAGAAAGGAAGTACATGAGTATGGTTCCATACTCAAGTGATGTTGGAAGTCTCATATATGCTATGGTCTGTACCAGACGTGATTTAGCTCATGCAGTTAGTGTGGTTTGCAAGTTTATGAATAATCCAGGGAAGACTCATTGGGAAGTTATAAAGTGGATCTTGCGATACTTAAAGGGAACGATGGATGTTTGTTTGGTGTATATAGAAAATATGAAGAGTGACTTGGTGGGATATGCTGACTCTGATTATGGTGGTGACTTCTTGAAGTGCAGGTTATAGACATGCTACATATTCACTTTATTCGGATGTGCCATCAATTTGAAGTCAACGTTACAAGATACCGTGGCACTTTCTACAACTGAATTCGAGTACATGTCCATGATAGAAGGAATAAATGACGAGATATGGTTGTAAGGGATTATTCAGAGTCTTGGTCAGAAGGTGGAGATTCCTATCGTGTATCGTGACAGTCAAAGTGCTTTGTGCCTTGCAAAGAACCCTGTGTATCACGAGAAGACGAAGCACATTGATGTCAGGATAAATTTCATTTGGGATGTTCTGGAAGGAGACAAGTTTTCAGTACTAAAGATTGATACCAAGGTTAACCCAGCAGATATGTTGACAAAGTCGTTACCCGTAGAGAAGTTCAAGCTTTGCTTGGACTTGGTTGATGTTCGTAGGAGGTAGGTCACTTTGGGGACAAATGGCAAGAACGGAGTGGAAGTTCTTGTTTGTGGTGGACTTCATAGGATGCTCAAGTCAAGGTGGAGATGGTTAAATGTGACTAGAGCATTTGGATCATGTTCATGGAGCATTTGGAGCACTTGGAACTCAATGGAGCACTTAGGGGTCATGGAGCATGTGACAAAAGGAATAGATCATCTGAGAGATGAATGAATTGTCTGGCAAAGAAAAGGATAAAGTGCCAAAGGAATAGATCACTCCATCTTGTAGATCTAGACATTTCATTCCATTAATTTACTTTTTTTTTCCAAAGTGGTGATTCTTCAGCATGGCATGTTCTTGACCCAGTAAGTTGTCCTTTTAGACCATAGGAAGGGTCTTAAGTCATAAAAATGTGGTCTTGATGGTTGGGTTTGTTCCATGCATTCTTTAAAAGGTATTAATGCATTAAGATGTGGAGTTTTAGTGTATTAAGCACTTATTGGACACGCAAAGTCATAAAGTTGGAAACTTTATAACTCTTAGTGATATTTTGGCCTTAGATCTGCAATTGGACGCATTAAGTTGAAGTATTAATCTCTTAATGTGAAAAGAGAAGTTCTATGGGTACGCTTTGTGTACCTATATGTACGATGAGTGTACTCGGTCAACCACCCTGATCACAATCAAGCTTGAGTACGATTCGTGTACTTCTGGAGTACGCCCCGCGTTCACGCTCTATGTCGACTCGGTTGGGTTGACTTAGTTAAGTTATTAGTTTTGACCAAGGGTAATTCAGTAAAATTGTGATTATTTTATTAATGGGAACTGTTTGGACATTTAGGACTTGGGTGAAGCCGGTATTCGATATTAGAGTATTAATCAGTTTTTCGTTAGGCTGTGAGGTGAGTTTTCCTCACTGTACTTATGGATCGAAGGTACCAAGTTTGGACCATTGGATTGGTATCTTGCTATACAATGATACATTGAGTATGAGATAGATCAGTATGATTATATGCTAGTTGCTGATATGCGTAGACTAGTAGATATGTAAGACTACCTGTGTTTTTTGACTGAATGATTATGTTTTTGTTGATTATGTTTTCTATCTTTTATATGTCGACATATTGTGTTGGATTGAGGTCGTACTTATTTGTGTTGTAGATAAAAAACCCGTGGCATTCCAGATATGAGCTGAGGACCGATTAGCATGCCAGACTCATACTGAGGGCTCGGGAGCATTTCAGATATGAGCTAGGGACCGGCAGTTATGCCAGAATCATACTGAGGGCATGAGGGTATTCAAGTCCGATGACTGAGTGGACCCGATATGTATTGGCATTCCAGTCCAATGACTGACTGGGCCAAGGGTAATCCAGACCGATTACAATGGACCCGGAGGTATTCCAGTCTGATGACTGACTGGACCCAACATGCTTGTTCGTTTATGATATGTGTGCTATGTGGTGGTACTTTGGGGGAACTCACTAAGATATGAATTACAGTTTTTAGTTCATTGTTTCAGGTACTTGTGATGATTATGGGAAGGCGAAGGCGTGACCTTACACATCCTCTCTTTTGTAGCTTATGATTTTGAGATAGTTCGATATTGATAAACAATTTCGAAACAATGATTTTGTAAACATTTTATGACTATGGGCTGTTTTTTAAAGTTTAAATTTTTTGTGGTTTTTGAGTCGTTACAAGTTGGTATTAGAGCCTTAGTTTGAGGGAATTGAAGGAACACCCGTTTGAATCTAGTCTCAAACTAAGTAACTGCAAAGGTTTCAAAAATGATTCTCAAAATTGTTTTCAAAAATAATCAAGAAAGAATACGATGTGTACGATCATCCGGAGCCAGTAAGTAGACCCCATATTATTACACCGTTATTTGATATTATGATATGTTAGAACAACATGCTAGTGATAGGCTAGGGATCTTCAAGAATTGCATGATAGAACTTGTTAGTTCGTAGAGACGACGCTGGGCAGCCAACCTCATGGATCACACGTCTGGTCCCTCTCCCGTTGGGCGAGAGCTTTCAATAAAGTATCACTCGCTTGGAAAGTAGGAACCGATCTGCTTTGGAGATCCCACAGAAGTTCCCGGATCTTCAAAAGCTTCGCGGGGGACGCGACATCCAATTGTAGCTTAATCTTAGTATTTTGGAGTACACTTGAGGTCACTCCCCTATTTGCCTGATTATATGATTCTTGGTAGGCTAGGGTTTCTTTCTTATATGGAATTGACATCATTATTGTAGTTGCTTAGTGTATGCATCAAAATTGTACATACCTAAGATTTTATAGCCTGAGAATGTTGGATTTAGCCTTATTTCCTGTTCCTTGTTTGGTTGTGGGCTTAGGGTAGAATCAAGTATTGGACTATCTATAGGATCTAGTGTTATGTATGATTAGCATACACGAGTGCTACAGGGTTGGTGGAAGTTTCATGGATAAGTTATATGGAGTCAGTTGACCCATCGAGGGATGTCTAGCCTTTCTCTAGGAAGTGAGAAATAGGGTGTATGTGTATGCTAGTGAGTGTTGTTAGGGTTGTTGTGATGATCCTCTGAGACAAATACGGGTAGGTGTGGAAGGTAGTATGGGCCCGTACTATTGGAAGCACATGACCCATTGTAACATCCCAAAATTCATGACAAAAAATTTCATATTTAATTAAATAATTATAAAACCAATAGTCTGAAAGCATCCATAGTATCATTCTATATTAAAACCCATATGTCAATAATAAAAACGTGTCATAAGAAAACAACATCAGAGTATAACTTCCAAAGATATCATGTGCGGAAAACATAGTGTGATGCGCTGCGATCATGCCAGCTCCTTTCCTTTCGATAAAGAAGTACCTGAAACCAAAACCGAAAACCGTAAGCACGGAGCTTAGTGAGTTCTTCCATCATACCACATACCATACAATAAACATATTGCCTAGCATATCCGGGTGCTGGCCTACCCCTTCGGTCTCTTTCAACCAGTAACTGCCTAGCATATCACGGTGCTAGCCTACCCCTTTGGTCTCTTTCAACCGGTAACTGCCTAGCATATCAGGGTGCTCGCCTACCCCTTCGGTCTCCTTCAACCAGTAACCACCTAGCATATCTAGGTGCTGGTCTACCCCTTTGTTCTCTTTCAACAGGTTACAGGGACTATTTCACCCCTACCACTACCACATAATATCCTAGCATATAAACACATAAATCATGTACTGCCTAGCATATTTGGGTGCTGGCCCACACCTTCGGTGTTTCCGACCGGTTACGAGGACTATTTCACCCCTACCACTATCATATAATAACATAGTGTACAAGAATATAAATCTCAACAGATAGTGGCAAACTAGACAATTATCACAAATACAATCATCTCCACTGTAAACAACAACTTGTAAGCCGGCATTGGTGCCTTCGACCGACTTATATCGGGAAGATAACTCACCTCACACTGTTAAAGTCCACTGCAAGAAATCCTTAACTGTTGTCCAAACAACTCTTCGAGCTATCAATACCAAAATATCACCCAATTAACAATTGGGTCCCAAACCATGATCCATAATCCATACTTGGGGTGAAATGACCGTTTCACCCCTGGCCCAATAAGATTCACAACCAAGGCCCAAAACTATCAAATCCATAAAAACCTATCAATGGAAAATTGGGCCCAAACCCTTAAATGGGCCTTTCCCTAAAGTCCATTTACTTTTCTGAACCAATAATTTTCTGATGGCCCAATGGTCCAAGTCCATTGGGCCCACTAAGGCCCAATTCATCAGCCAAGGCCCATTAGGGCAAGCCCAACAAGGCAAGCCCAATCAGAAGTCCATTACTCTAAAATCCTTAGTCCATTACGAGCCCAAACAAAAGGATAAGTCCAATACCATGCTAGCCAACAATCAAAGAGCCTAAAACTTGCACAGGTGATGTTCACGTCGTGAGCACTTTATGATTACATCGTGAGGTCGTGACTTTGGCCTATAAACTTCCTCGAACATGCTCTCACATCATGAGGCTTCATTCCTCACATCGTGAGTCCAGTTCTGACCAAAAATGAGCATTATGCTCCTAATCACAAATGTCCATTCCTCACATGGGACAGTCTAGAGGGTCTTCCTTGAACCAAGGACCATAAAAATCGAAGCTTTTCAATCACAAATGTCCAATACATGACTTAAACACCAACTTAGGTAAAAATGAAGGTAAAAGGACCAAGACTAGAGCTTGGAGTCCAAAACCATGACCAAAATTAATATCTAGCAGTTATAGGACTTAAGATACCATCATAATCCATAAAGTTACCAACTTTATGGATTCCATGGATGCTAACCATCATTACAAGTCATAAATTGCATGGAAACTTAGATCTAGCTAGCAAGGAAAGGAAAGGCATGAGCTTGAGGACTTACAAAGGTCTAAAAGCTCCACATCTAGTTGATGAAGCAACCAAGAAGCTAACAAATGCAACACCAATGATCTTCTCTCCCTTATTAAGCTTCATGGATCCAAAATCTCATGAATAACACCAAGAATGACCAAGGACTTTAGTGGGGGCTGAGATTAGGGTTTCCAGAGGTGTACGAGGTGAAGGAAGCTGAGGAGAAGCAACCTAATCATCTTATACCTTTAAATACTCGAAAATAAGAGTTTTGGTGCATCAAGTGCATCTCACGTTGTGACCACTTCATGCTCACGTCGTGAGTCTTAAATGAGCTTGGTCAACAAGTCAACGATCACTCACCCGAACCACTCCAATTTCAAATAGTCATAACTTGTTCGTTTCAAGTCCGTTTTCGACGTTCTTTATATCCACAGAAAGGTGGAGAAAAGCTCTACACATTTATCAGCTTATCCTCACCTCAAAAAATTCCGAAAAAAATCCAAAATTCATAAAGAGCTCAAACTGTCACTTTACCGATATACCCCTTGGCTTTAAGACACAACCCAAACTCCCGGATCACCTCAATATCATTATCCGTACCTAAATGGGTCTAGACCTCTCTTTTCCAAAGACCCTAAGTCTTATGATAACCTATCTTCAGGCCACAGTCCCGAATTAGGAAAGCGATTCGGAATAGGGAGTTACAACTCTCCCCTACTTAACTTAGATTTTGTCCTCGAAATCACTCCTTACTAATATTCACATCAAACACACAACTGAAGGAACGCAACCAAAAATTCTGCATACATAGCAACCTTCCCTAAGATAACCGAGCCCCAAAACCAAAGCTTTCATCCTAAAGGGAAAGAACCCTTTAACTTCCTCAACCACTTCTACCTTCCTAATATCTGAATGCCATAATGTTCTGTCTCCCTGACAAATCCCTCACACCGAGCTGCCACCAAACCATCCTCATAGAGTCTCACACTAGACAAGATGCTTTCAATCCCTGATTACATTGTTATCTCGACAGAGACAAAGTCACTGACCATATACCGCTAAAGAATACTTAACTCGATAGGAGGCGCAGATAATCCTTCGAGTAGTAGATTCATCCCTGCAACGGTTAGAATCAGACGAGAGTTGTGCAACAGGGTCAAATCATTTACTCTAAGATTATTTAATCCCACTGTGTGTGACTTAGCATTACCCAAGCAATCAGTTACCCATCCATACATGGAGTCCTAAAACACTAATATTGCTGAGCATATCTGGGTGCTAGCCTCCCATTCGGTCTATTTCAACTGGATACTGCCGAGCATATGTGGGTTCTCGACCTACCCTTTCGGTTTATTTCAACCGGATACTACCGAGCATATCTAGGTGCTCGACCTACCCTTCAGTTTATTTCAGCCGAGTACCGTCGAGTATATCTGGGTGCTCGACCTACCCCTTCTGTCTAACCAGACCGGATTTTACTCGAAGCATTGGAACCATCTGAAACAACATGATGCCTCCTAGCTGCTTTCTAAAATCCACCAAGACCTCTCTGGTCTCAATTCGCCTGCCAGTCATTTGAAATACCGGGTTCCAGCCTAGTTGTAACACCATGATTTCCAAAAACAAAATTTTCATTTAAATAATCAATTTAATATTAAAACACTTGTTAAAATCTTATTCACATTCGAATTACAAAACATAGTTCTTTTTCGTTATAATAGAAGACCAGGATCCTCCAAAACACAACTCTTTCTTCGGTGTGTACAATCGAACCGTTGCCATCCCGCGTTACTATAAGAACCTGAAACAACATAACATAACCAACGTAAGCACGAAGCTTAGTGAGTTCCCCAATATACCTTACGCACATACGCCTTTCCAGGCCCTGACCCTCCGGACAACATAACATTGCCTTCCGGCCCGGACCATTCGGTCCACAATACATATCGCCTTCCGGCCCATAAGATAATTGCCTTCCGGCCCATACACATATATAACACATAATACAAATACTCAACCACATAAAGCACATACACCATATATCATACCTGACCTTTCTGTCACATAATACTTTGCCTTCCGGCCCATATATAAGCATGTATATCACGCGTAGCAGCTAACTTTCCATTTATAGCATATAAACATAACACATAACATACTTGACCTTCCGGTCACACAATCAAACCCTTCCGGGTGAGGTATAGTGAGAAGACTCACCTCGCAGTCACTGGAAGATAGCAACTCCTGAAATCCCTTACACTTGATCCTCCGAGCTACAAGCTCCCTGTCACATCATATGTCTCTTATTAATACTTCTATCTTCTTCATTAGCTGACCCTAAGAAATCACACCAGTCAACTCTAGTCAACAGTCCGCTGTCAACTCGACTGGACTCGGCGAGTTCCCTGGCGACTCGGCGAGTCTGGTCGTCCTTCAATCCTCTAAGATTCCCCTTCTACTCGTCGAGTATCCTCTTTGACTCGACGAGTCACTCCTGGAAGAATCGCGGGGCCACCCCGACTCCACTCGCCGAGTCTGAAGAACAACTCGGCGAGTCCCAGTGAATCTTCAAGCTACTCGCCGAGTCTGATCATCCGACTCGGCGAGTCCACGCCATGCAGTCGATCGAACTGCTTCCTGAGATACATATATTCCCGAATAAACAAACATGGGACCTTCTGGACCTCTAAGGGTCCTAATACAAGGTTATAAACATTGGGTAACGACACAACAATCCGTCTAATCTCCAAATGGGTTTCATAAACCCTAAATTCGTGTACACATCAAAATAACAGGAATGATCCGAAACCTTACCTGAAAACATACTCTCTGTGTCCCCAAACCTCAGAACTCGACCCCTTTGCTCTTCCTTTGGCCAAAATCCTTCCTCTTCTTGCACCACAATTCCTTCAAAGTCAATAATGGCCTTCAAGTTTTGCTCCAAATGCCACAGTCGTCTAGGGTTCTCCACAATCGGCCAAAAGACGTGAAATGACGACATACAACCCTTAAATACGACCCAATACGAAACGGCTAGGGTTTCTGCTAAACAGCGTCGACTCGCCGAGTCCATACCTGGACTCGTCGAGTCCAGTCGCGAACCCGCGACCAAATCTGCGACCCTACTCGGCGAGTCTGGCTCCAACTCGCCGAGTCTCCCCTTTAAAACACCCCAAAATGCAATTTAACAATACTTGAGATTTTGGGCTGTTACAATTCTCCCCCACTAGAATTAGACTTCGCCCTCGAAGTCTCACTCTGAAAATAGTTCTGGATGCTGCTCCCGCATCACACGTTTCGGCTTCCCTAAACACTTCCGATATCTTCCGAGGTCGCTACTGAACCAATACCAGAGGTACCTCCTTGTTCCTCAGAACCTTGATCTTCCAATCTCCGACGGCCACTGGCCTCCCGACGTAACACAGGCTCGCATCCACCTAATCATTCTCTAGTAGAACCACTGCTGACTCATCCGCTATACACCTATTCAACTGCGACACATACCAGTGTCATGGATCCGTCCCAATTCCGTTGACAGCTCCAAACGATAGGCCACCCTTCCTACCTTCGCACCTTCACGAAAAGACCCAACATACCGGGGCCCCCCATTTACCCCTCTTCCTAAATCGAAGCACCCCGTCAGAAATACGAAGTCGCTGACCTGAACCACATGCTCGTAACGGCGTCTGCCTGCATAACTTTCCTGTTAACTCTAGACGATCACTAACTCTCTTTAACCTGCTGAGTCCGCTTTGTCAACTAAAGTACGAACTCTGAACTGTTCAGCACTCTCCGTAATCGGAAATTACCCAAGATGCACTCTGCTCCAAATCTCAACGATCACTCAACCCATAAGGGTTAGGAAACCCTGAACCACCGGATCCCCGATCCAAAGCCCACTTTGCCCATTCCGGACCGACTGAGAGATCCGTTCTCCCTCTCATATCAACTCTCACAAGTTCTCCCCTTGCCACTACCTACACATACTGAACTAGTCCCAACACTCGCAGGTGGAAAGACCCGATACACTGATGATATCCTCGAACATCTCCCAAGATGAACCACTACATCCACCTTACACTCTGATCAGATTCACACTGAGAATTTAAAATTTTCTCTCTCCATGCATCCCTTCTGAGCCTCAACAGACATCCCAACCGGATGGGTTCCTACTCCACTTTCGCGAACACGATGCTCACAACCATACTCGAAACACTCTATCCATAACTCTGCTCTGCAGCTTTCACTTTCGTGAACTTGCACCCCTTCGGAGTTACACACCTTCCTCTTTTCTTTTTTTCCAAGGAACCCTCTTGGCCATAATGCCACCCCAACCGGTGCCACGGTGCTCGCCCCAAGCGACACCACCCTTTTTGCGTAACCGCTATCCACATACTCTGGTTCTCATTGCAGGGGCTCTCAATCCCATGCACTCTCTCCACTCATCAAAATCACTGCCTCCGCTAAACAAGATCACTAACCCGGGGTCAGACCTTCCAATGCAATCACACTGCACATACGCGATCCGCAAATCTCAAACTAATCCAGCAATACCAACAGAGTCTCCAGTATGACTGGACCGACTCTCACAACACATACTAGCCACTCGAGGCTATATCTCTGTGGGTCCGTACACCCAACTCTGCGAACCCTTAGGTTCTAACTCTGGAACCTTCCGGTTCCAGCTCTAGAAACATGCACAACATAATCCCGTGGGATTAATGCAGTACAACCCATCTCGTACCTCAAACGTACCAATACTTTGATCGCAAAATTCCGATTACTTACTCAAGCTTGATCCCGACCTCCTCTCAGGCCTCCACAATCAAATGCCCTAGGTCTGTATCTCGCCCCGCATACCCAACACTCGCTCTCGTCGGCCTATACTTTGCGCTGACAAACACTGTTGAATCCCAACAGCTAAGCACCCTTACATACTCATCGATCTCCCGGAGAATTTTACAATTCTCCCCCACTAAAGCACTGACTAACTGCCACCGATCGTCATTAACGACCTTTCAGAACCATCCTGCACAAAGAGAACATTTTCCCACTGACTGCTTCCCACAAGCGTAAGCAACCCTCAGCAAAACACATCTCCTCCCTGATCAATCCGCTCAAAAGAATCCGATCTTTCAATTATCCACTCCACAACTGCAGATGCTACCCGTCATTCAACCCAGTGCCGCATCTCCACTATCAACCCTCACGAACGATGACCAACGGAATTCCCAAGCAATAACCCATAACCAAACCCACAACCTGCCAAAGGTTGCACATCGCATCGAAAACCGCACAAGGCTACCGGTACCAAAACGCCAAACTATAATCATACTAAACCATCAGAGAACAACGAATGCCAAGCGAAAACCTGAAGCACCAATTCATAACCATGCCAAACCCGCGAAACAACGAATACCGCATCGAAATCCACACCAGACACCAGCACAAACGATACGCCACAATCAACGCAAGCTACTCAAGACATCAAGAGAGCATCATACCCGCAGCTGCCTCCGGCACTGCTCCGTCTCCCTCTGCCGCAAGCCGATAAGCACGACCCTGAGCCCTAGGGCTCTGCTCCATCCTGTCCTCCTCCTGAACTCCTCAAGGTGGCCGATGCTAGAGCCTGCACCGGTCCTGCAGGAAACTGAGGACGGTTGACCCTCAAATGTCCAACCTACCGACACTGATAACAAATCCTGAAATCCCGAATTGGCACTGACTGCCGACAATCCCGTGCACCATGCCCCTCCTTTCCGCACTTGCGGCATGCACCACTGGGCCAACAAGCTCCGGTGCCATCTCTCTCACACTTCCCACAAGTGTGACCGCTCCGATTCCCCATTCTAACGTCTACGGTCATGGACCGTTTCGGCGCCGACTGCGACTGCATCGGGGCCTGCCTCATCTCACGCTACTGCAACTCAACCTCTAACTCACGCCACATGGCGGCCTCCTGCGATACCAACACGGTCTCGCGTCTCTGCGCAGACACGAACTGTCTGATACTCCCCCTCTTGAGCATACTTGGATTCCGGAACATCTGAGCCTGCTCCGAAGCGATCTCAGGGCAAAACATCGCCCTCTCAATAAACATCCCGGTGCTCTCAGTCACCGACTCCAAATCCTGTCTCAGCTTAAAGAACTTCCGAGCCAATTTCTCCTTTTCATCCCGCGGAACATAGCGAGTACTGAACATCCCTCTGAATTGATCCCATGAAACCGCAGCCCTCTGCGCATCGGAAAATGACCTCGTGGTCAACCTCCACCAATCCTTCGCCCCGAGCCTCAACAGGTTCAGAGCACACCCCATTCTCTAATCAGCAGGGCATAAACTCGTGGAGAAACACCCCTCCATGTCTGATAACCATCTCATAGCAACAATCGAGTCCTGAACTCCATCGAATGTGGGAGGCTTCGCATAATAGAAGTCCCGATACTGAAAACCCCGACTAGCCCCTTTCTTTGCCGTTGCTACAGCCGCTGTAACCGCCGCGGCAGCCGTCTCTGCGAAAGCCGCATCTCGCTCATCCAACTACTTCAATCATAGTGGTCCTGATCGACCCAAACAATTCTGGCGACTCAGGCCGCAACAATGCAGCAACCTCATTACGCCGGATCTCGCGAATCCTCGCATCCCGCTCGCTCGTGCTTGTCCGATCGATAACCGGATAACAAGATAGCCACAAGCATCATCCACTACGAACCCTGGTACTCATCCCATGACATCCCTCCTCAACATGCTTCGGTGTATGGTACCTGAACCATAGCACCACTCCTCAATCTGCTCCAATGTATAGTGCCCGGACCATAACATCACTCTGTATCCGCTCCGATGTATGATATCCGAACCATAACATCACTCCTCAATCTGTTCCTTAGGACCTTTAGAATGCCCCCTGTATCAAGTATGGGTCCTGTGCTTTCAGTAGTACGGGCCCATACTACCTGCCACATCTACCCATACTTTCCACACGGACCATCCCAGAGTTCCTAAGTAGCTGATAAACCTGCTCTTTCACCCATCTCATCGCGCGTGCTCGCTCTCCAGCGAAATCCTCTACTCTACCAGCGCACTCATTTGGCTAGGTTTACTCCCTAGTCCCTTCCGCCGTCCTCCCACTTCTTTGCTATCAGCTGCTGAAGAGTTCCCAATGATGCCAGCCCTCTACCTCCTGAGTATCGTCATACTCACTTAGTAGCTGACTCCCATCATCGACAACTCCACAAAGCACAAAGCAAGCAGCATTCGAGCATTGAAGCATACATAGGACTCCCCATCTGTGGTAGCTCCACCTTCTCGGCTCATCCTCGGAAGTACCTCTGTACTCCGTAGCTTTACCCCTTGTGCGTCCTAACTAGATGCTCTCACTCATCACATACACACAAAAGCATAACGCACATATAACAGCAAACCCTAGACTAAGGCATCACAAATCAGGCCACTCTAGTCCTAAGATATGAAATACCTAGTCTGTCTCTAGCATGCAATAATGTCTCATAAAGCGCATAATAGATACTTCATAATACAAAAGTAAGAGTATTTTGGGAAATCACCGTTTGGCTCTGGCTGATTGTACACACTGCTCTTTCTTGCTTTCTCTTTGAACTCTTATTCACTTTTAGAAAACCATTTATTTGGAAAACTTTTTCTTACTTCCTCAGTTTGAGTCCAGATTTACCCGTAGGCGCGTCCGAATCCCTCAAACCAAGGCTCTGATACCAATTTGTAACACCATGATTTCCAAAAACAAAATTTTCATTTAAATAATCAATTTAATATTAAAACACTTGTTAAAATCTTATTCACATTCGAATTACAAAACATAGTTCTTTTTCGTTATAATAGAAGACCAGGATCCTCCAAAACACAACTCTTTCTTCGGTGTGTACAATCGAACCGTTGCCATCCCGCGTTACTATAAGAACCTGAAACAACATAACATAACCAACGTAAGCACGAAGCTTAGTGAGTTCCCCAATATACCTTACGCACATACGCCTTTCCAGGCCCTGACCCTCCGGACAACATAACATTGCCTTCCGGCCCGGACCATTCGGTCCACAATACATATCGCCTTCCGGCCCATAAGATAATTGCCTTCCGGCCCATACACATATATAACACATAATACAAATACTCAACCACATAAAGCACATACACCATATATCATACCTGACCTTTCTGTCACATAATACTTTGCCTTCCGGCCCATATATAAGCATGTATATCACGCGTAGCAGCTAACTTTCCATTTATAGCATATAAACATAACACATAACATACTTGACCTTCCGGTCACACAATCAAACCCTTCCGGGTGAGGTATAGTGAGAAGACTCACCTCGCAGTCACTGGAAGATAGCAACTCCTGAAATCCCTTACACTTGATCCTCCGAGCTACAAGCTCCCTGTCACATCATATGTCTCTTATTAATACTTCTATCTTCTTCATTAGCTGACCCTAAGAAATCACACCAGTCAACTCTAGTCAACAGTCCGCTGTCAACTCGACTGGACTCGGCGAGTTCCCTGGCGACTCGGCGAGTCTGGTCGTCCTTCAATCCTCTAAGATTCCCCTTCTACTCGTCGAGTATCCTCTTTGACTCGACGAGTCACTCCTGGAAGAATCGCGGGGCCACCCCGACTCCACTCGCCGAGTCTGAAGAACAACTCGGCGAGTCCCAGTGAATCTTCAAGCTACTCGCCGAGTCTGATCATCCGACTCGGCGAGTCCACGCCATGCAGTCGATCGAACTGCTTCCTGAGATACATATATTCCCGAATAAACAAACATGGGACCTTCTGGACCTCTAAGGGTCCTAATACAAGGTTATAAACATTGGGTAACGACACAACAATCCGTCTAATCTCCAAATGGGTTTCATAAACCCTAAATTCGTGTACACATCAAAATAACAGGAATGATCCGAAACCTTACCTGAAAACATACTCTCTGTGTCCCCAAACCTCAGAACTCGACCCCTTTGCTCTTCCTTTGGCCAAAATCCTTCCTCTTCTTGCACCACAATTCCTTCAAAGTCAATAATGGCCTTCAAGTTTTGCTCCAAATGCCACAGTCGTCTAGGGTTCTCCACAATCGGCCAAAAGACGTGAAATGACGACATACAACCCTTAAATACGACCCAATACGAAACGGCTAGGGTTTCTGCTGAACAGCGTCGACTCGCCGAGTCCATACCTGGACTCGTCGAGTCCAGTCGCGAACCCGCGACCAAATCTGCGACCCTACTCGGCGAGTCTGGCTCCAACTCGCCGAGTCTCCCCTTTAAAACACCCCAAAATGCAATTTAACAATACTTGAGATTTTGGGCTGTTACACTAGTTGCTGAGCCAAAAGACACCCACACAATCGCCCACATGACTTTCCAACGTAATCCTCATCTGTCAATAGTTCACATTGTTTATCTTGCCACTATGGCTCTAACGACCTCTTGATCCAACCGATCAGGTCCATACATCCAATCCTGACGTCACCAAATACAAGGCTAAAAGTGAATACTACATGACCAAAGGTAGCCTTATATCACAAACGAACTTATACGCTCCATCGCTCCCTTGATCCCATGACTGAAGTGGTGTTACTATTGTCTAATTACCGGATCAACCAGGTCTAATTCATTTGGGGAAATTCGTAAAACAATTTTTGGATTTGCCACGCTCTCACTGTTGCACCAAAACTGGTGGGTGCTACGGTTCTCCCCGCGATCTAACAACACTCCCATGCTGTCTACCAACCTAGTGAATGATACAGCTACACCCGTTGTCTTACAATTCTAATTCTATTAGCCAAACTAGTGAACGCTACGATTACCCCCGCAGTCTTACAACACTCCCATGCTACCACATCTGCCGCCCACTGAGTTACTACTAATCTATTTGTCTGAACACCATCCATATTCTCACACGCGCTTGACCCACTCCCAACCGAACTCAGTTTATAATTGGAACCCTAACCTGAGTCCCCGAAACCCACCATGTGATGCCAAGAAAACATGAACCAAATGTTGGAAAATTTCCGAAACTCCCAACTCACACAATCCTCAATCTAGACAGCCACTCGACCGCCTTCCTCCCTGACCGGGATGCGAAACTCATCCTAGTTTCACACCTATTTCTGATTCTTGAATACCTGATTGATTCTCCCCCACTTAGATTCAACTAAGTCTTCACGACAAATGAGAATTGAAGGATTCCCAATCTTTCTTACTCTCTAATAATCAAACAGTTGACAACCTGCGCTTACCAATGCTAGCGATCCATTACTAGCCATTCTTAAAAGACCATACAACCCATAAAGACTAAATGAACACTTTCTAAATCCCAACAATATCGATAACTCCAGATGCCTTGAAATGATAACACACTCAAAAAATTTGAAATCCAATTAATCGATGCTTAGAGAAAACTTCAGCATTAGACCACTTTTCTTGGAACCTCCAAAAGCCCAACCCATGCACAACGATTGACCTCACCGAACCTCGACGATGTTGGATATCCACTCTTCTGAAGCCTGACAGCAGACCTCCCACACAATTCCCTTGAGCTGATCCCGACCTCAACCCAAAATATCAACCGTACACTTGGAACTCGCTTATTCAAGATACGACCCCTTACCAACCTACTAATGTTTCATGGTATGAAAATGGCATATAACAATTCTGATAAGACCATGAAGAAAGCAACAAATAACATCCCCGCAATGTCGCCTGTTGGAGTCCTGACCTCCCCTGTCTGACACGACAAAGCCTGACTCCTTTCTGTTGGGCTCCTGCCATACCCTCTCGTTCATCTGTGATCCTCAAAGTAGCCATAGCAGGCGTGCTTACTGATCCTCCCCTCAACATCGGACAGTCGGCCTTCGTGTGGCCCGCATGATTGCAGAGGAAACATAACAGTCTTTCCCCTGAGTACAATCCCTGCTAAAATGACCAAACCTGCCACACTTGTAGGAGTCCAAACTTTTGGATTGGCAAGTTTCCTCGTCCAATTTCCTTCACGTGCTGCACAGATTCCGACCCTGCTGGTCTTTCATGCACTGGTCAGAAATCTTGGATCTCTTCCCGGGACCCTCCAATGTCTACACTTGGTCCGACCCCCTCTCACCAATGTGCTCCAAATCTATCTCCTACTTACGGGCTCTAGAAATCATATCATTCAAGGTCGCGCATCCCGAAGTACTCTCAAACTTCCTGATATCATCCCACAGCATATCATGATTCCTCACTTTCTTCATCTACTAATATGCTGCATACTACGGTACAAATAAAGCACTCTCTTGGGGCTTGGCAGTGACCTCTGTCACAACCTCAATAGTCTGGCGGAGTCCTAGAAACTCTTGCGCCAACTCCTACACCTCAATTACCGGAGCAAACTCTGCTAGATACCCGGTTGAGAAATCATCCCATATAACAACATCAATCACATCATCACCCAAATCACTACCAATATCTTCCCCATTAATCACGCGCCCGGTCCTTCAATAGGCAGGAAGCATATCTGACCTTCGCCTCCTCGGGTCAGAAACTCATCCTGAACACGTTAGCCATATCTGCTAACCACCTCCTACTGAGAATGGGGTCCCTAACCCCATGATAGTCTGGAGCTCCACAAGCACGGAACTCCCGTAACGACATCGCGTGCGTCCCTATCATAGTCATCACCTTAGAGCAAAATGTGCTCATCCTCTCATCAAGGATCTCCAAAATTCCCTCCTTGGCCGTACTAAAGATCACAGAAGTCTGGTCAATGATACTGCTCGTAATCTTAGTTGGAATAAACTGCTTTAACTGATCATCGAGCTACCCAACTCCAAAGTCCGAGCCTTATCGCCTGTCGTCACCAAAATTACCAACTGGCCCATCACGTAGCATCACCATGCTGGAAACATACCATAACAACCATCTGAATAATCATCCAATATCGAGGGATCACATACGTTGATCCCCTGTCGAGTACATATCCTATGTTTTTAGTAGTACGGGCCATACTACCTTTCCCCACGTCCCTTTCACTAATACCACTCCCAACACTAATCTCATCCTAGGCTTACCCTAGGGTAATCTCCGAACCACTTTCCACCATCAGCTACATAAGAAGTCCCTACTATCTCTCCCTAACTAGCTCGTGAATACCATTACTTATTACTAAGACCAGATAATTCTTCGAATGAGAGGTCCTACCCTAAAATGGTTAGACTCAGATGAGAGTTGTGAAATAAGGCTATACCTAACCTTCTAAAATTATTTAGTCCTCGTAATATGTAACTTAACGCATTCGTTTAATAGTTAATTAAAGATAACTAGAACTCCTAAGAGCACAAAGCAAGCAGCATTCGAGCATTGAGTAACCAAACCATGCATATCTGAAACAGACCATCATATCACTAACTAATCAGTACTAGCATCCAGTTCAATAAGCACATACAGTAGGCATACAAGGTGTTGAGTATTTGAGATATTGAAACTAATTTGGCATATTTGGTTATTTAGGGGAGCCTTTTTAGGGTTAATCAATTTATGATTCCCTATGATGCCTTTATATTAGAAGTTCTTGATCGAGCTCTTCTAAGGCATTGGTTTTATTTAAGGAAATGATTTTATATCTATGGTATATATTTATTGTTCCCTATAAATAATCATTAGGTTAGCTTTTAAGGTAAGGTTTTTACCATATTAGGGTTTTATCTATACGTTCATGTCATAATCAATATACACAAAAACCTTTATCAGATTACTTGCATATGATGGTGCTTGATTCTTGATTGTTCTTGATATTCCGTATTCGTCATCTAAGATTTATTCCTAACAAGTGGTATTAGAGCGGGTTCTTGTAGATATCAATGATTATTGCAAAAATTGATCTTATTTATGGTGATATTTTATCATGATTCTCACCTTGTTCTTCAAGTTTTGTAAGTTTTCTGAAAAGAAAAAGTCTAGTGCCTCATTTTATTGCAAAATCTTTTTCAGATCTATTATCTTCTACTCATTATTTCATTTGATTTGTTCTTGAATCGTGTTCTGGAAGAGAATTAGAGGAAACATTTTGTCTTTATTCGAATTTTCGTGTTCAGATCTACTTTATCTCTCTAAAATTCATCCGATATCTGTTTTCTCTCTCTAGAAACCATCTCATATCCGCTTTCTCTCTCTAGAATTCTTAACGGATCTACTTTCTTTCTCTTCAAGTTATGTCACTTGTTGAAGATCTAATGGATCTTTTATTTTGTAACTCCATTTTAGAACTTGGATTAAAGGTTACTAAACCAATCTATGGAGTAGACAAAGTGACTTTGTTTCATGTTCTTGGTGATTTTACGTTAAGGGATGTTACTGAGTTATAAATTTTTTTTGTTGATGATAAAATAACTGAATACTTATGTGTTAATGAACATGAATTACAAAAGAATGAGAGAATAGTAGAAAAATTCTATATTATCTATGGACATTTAGATTGAGAAAATAAACAGTAGAAGTTAGAGAAAGAAAGAAAAGAAAAAGAAGTTGTTATTAGTGTTCTTGGAGAAGTTCATGATGTTCTTCAAGTTTCTGAAGAAAAAGTGACTCCATATGTTCTTGTTGATGGGGAGTCAAGTGTTTCAAATTTTTCAGAAGCTTCATAATCTGAATCTAGTAGTTCTGAAGACGAATCTAAATGCAAAAATTCAAAAATCATGAAAGTAAAGGAGTTTTGTTCTATTGGAACAACAACAGATGATTTTTTGTGTTCTGATAATGTCTTTGAAGGATTGGTTCCTTACATAAAGCCAATAATTCAAGATGTTTAGATTTATCGAACTCCTAAGGATTATGTTCAAAAGACTTCAAATGTTCAGATTCATAAAGATGAAAAGGCTGTTCCGATCCGAAATTCCTTTCTGAAGCCTAGAAATCAGAAAAGAAAAAGAACAAGAACAAGAGTAAAATAAAGAAGGTTTGGATGCACAAGGTACAAGTATCTAATGCTTGTGAAAAGGTTTAGAAAGCTGAAGTTAAAAATGTTTAAAGGAAATTCCGTTCATATTTTTCTTCAGTTAAATATGGTAAAAGTTGGAGAAAAGAGAAAAATGTATTCGGCTGGTTCAATGAATTTTTTGGAAAATTTTCTTTTCCAACTAAAAAGCGGGTATTATTTTCAGAAGATGATAGATTTTTTTTTTAAAATAAATGGGTGTGCAAGAAACATACTTCAATGTTGAATCTTAAATGGGTACCAAAAGTCTCATAAAAGTTGTCGTTAAAAAAATCGAAAAAGCAAGAAAATCTGATGAAATCTTGTGAATATTCAGTCAAATATACGCAATTATGTTGAAGAAATTAATTTTATTGATTTTTTAATTGTTGGAAATGATAAAAAGGTGAAAAGTTGAAAAAGTGGGTGAAAAATGACATTTTTTGCAAAAAGAAGGCTGCCATCTGACACATTTCAGCAAAAGTGGTACAAGTTATCAGTTCTCTGCAATCAGAAGGGTTAGATTTGGAACTATTGCAAAATGGGGGGTTACGTTCGGAATTATTGGTGACTTTGGGAATGTTGGGCCAAAACCAATTCTTCGCTGATACTATGGGGACCAATTTCGTAACTTTGATATAAAATTCCAATTCTAGCTCAACTTTCGTATTTTTCAATTTTGACGTTCGTCTCGGACATTCGCAGTTCCATTTAGTTTCTCATCCCAAAATCGTCGTTTTTATCTTACTCCGAACGTTATTTGCTTGCGAACATTCGCAGGTCACTCTTCATCTACGAACATTCGCAGGCATTGATTAGGAGTCTGGGAGAATGAAATTGGATCGGAGTTCAGACATTCGCCGTTAATGGTTTCGCAGTCCTCCATTCGCATTTACAGATTCGGTGTTTCAAGCCTTGGTTCTGAAATTGCATTTAACTGTAAACGAAGGCTCGCATGTAATGGATGTTTGCGCAACTCTTGGTCTCGTAGTCGGAGGTTCGTAATCGTTGGTCTGATTTTGACTTTTCAAGAGTCAAAGTTTCGTCGCTCTTCAGAATTCAACTAGGATATCGTACAAATGTTCGGCACTCGGGAGTTCAAATCAGAATCGGAGGTTTAAAATCGAAATTTTGGGTCTTGTTAACTGTTATCTTGATGCGAACAAACCCACCAACAGCGAAAATGAAATTGAATTGTTTTAGAAGTAAATATCGAGATTGTTAATGGGACTGGAAATTGGAATTTTGGCGATTGTATCTTAATTGGAAATCGGCATTTTTGGAATAGTATTGTTGACTAACGCTATTACGAATCGGAATTCACGAAAATCGGAACCAAAATCTCGAGCGGAAGTTAAAACCAGAAATTCAATCGCAATCTGTTACAAACGAATGGGAATCAGAATTAATTGTTTCAGAAATTGAAGTCGATCTTAGTGTTCCTAATTCGTTTCTCGACAACATGATCATCTGAAATCGTGATTACATGAACTCTGTTCAAAATTATTTCAATCGATTATCTGGCTTTGACTTTCAAAAGTCAAACAAACGGGTTGTTATTCAAATTAAGAAGATGACTTCATTTACTGTTTCAGCCCTCAGAAGTTACAAAGATTAGCAGAATTAACCCCATTTCTAAATCCTTTACAAATCAATGGGTTTAACCATTGAAGTTTTTGGATCTTGAAAGTTTCTGCCCCAGATTCTTAATTCTTTCAATTTCTTGGGATTTTACCACTTTTTACCCCTTCTTTCCAAAATATTTCCGTTTCTAAGCTTTTCTTTGGTCTTATTCTTTGTAATCCCTTCTAAATTATTGATTCGTTTTCTATTCTTTTTCTCTAATATTTTAAAATTGAAAAATATAAAATTAATTTTTGTTATTTTTTCGGTTTTATTTTTGAGAATTGCGAATGTTCAAAAATGGATTTATTTCATCAAATCTGACGAGTTTTGAAGATTGTTGGTGATTCTTCTTAACTTTCCGGATTCCCTCCATGATATTTGTTGAAGATTTAAGGGGGAGTGATGATTATTCAATGGGGAGTTCGTATTTGGAAGATTATTTTTATTTCTCTCTCTTTGAAAACCCCATGTGCTGATAAGTCTCACAATTTAAGGGGAGAAATGCCAAGACAATTGGAAATCGTGATCTTCATCAGTTCCAACATCTAGGGGGAGATTGTTGAGTATTTGAGATATTGAAACTGATTTGGCATATTTGGTTATTTAAGGAAGCCTTTTCAGGGTTAATCATTTTATGATTCCCTACTGTATCTTTACAGTAGAAGTTCTTCATCGAGCTCTTCTAAAGCATTGGTTTTATATTAAGGCATTGATTTTATATGTAACATCCCGAAATATCAAGAGTAGAGTTGAAGGGCTAAAAGAGTAAGTTGTGAAAGAGTGACTCGGCGAGTCCATGGATGGACTCGGCGAGTAGAGTCGCGACTGGGTTGTGTGCTAAGTAGCCGACTCGGCGAGTCAGTGAGGAGGACTCGGCGAGTAGGCGCTGATTGGAGAAAACCCTAATTCTCGGGGTTGAGCCCTATATAAAGAACATTATGTTTTCCTCCCAGCCTCCTTATCACCCCTTGAGCCCCAGAAAACCCTAAATCGCGGAGAAGCACCATTGTTGAGTGGATTGGAGCTTGGAGAAGTAATTGTTGAAGGAATTTTGGGAGATTGAAGGCTTGGAGCAAGGGGCTTTGCTTGGGTTCGAATTACATTGCAGTTGGGGCATCTCTTGGAGGTAATATCTCATTCTTGGGCTGTTGTTATGTTGTTTCTTCATTTTGGGAATTGTGGGAACTTGTCTATGGATGTAATTGGAAGTCTAGAGGTTAGATCTAAGGTTGCTACCTCATATCTGGAATGGAGAAGGATCAGAGAGCATGAAAGTCCCTGTGTTGGAGTGTTTTGTGGAGCCATCATGTCCCCAAACCCTAGCCCAATGTGCAAATGGCCTAGATCTCTTTGGATTCACGTAAAGTTTGCCACTTTACGTGATGGCTGAGTGGTAGGAGGCTAGATATATGTTTTGGAGCAATTGCATGGCCTGGAATGCTTCTGAATGGATTCAGACCGGTGGTACTCGGCGAGTCACATGGGTGTACTCGACGAGTTGCTTGAAGATGAGCTCGAACTCGACGAGTTGGAAGAACAACTCGGCGAGTTGGATGAAGATGGTCTGGAACTCGGCGAGTTGTATGAACAACTCGGCAAGTAGGTTGAAGATAGCCTTAGACTCGGCGAGTCAATTGTTGGACTCGGCGAGTCTTGTCGAAAAGTCCCAATATCTTCTGGTCGAGTTGAGAATCGGCGAGTCAAGGGATGACTCGGTGAGTTGTGTGCGAGTGGACTTAGAGTTGTTGGACTCGGCGAGTCTCGGGGTGACTCGGCGAGTTAGGTCGCGGATTGAGTGAAGTTCTGATTATGGGAACTCGGCGAGTCATAGGGTTGACTCGACGAGTAGGGTCAGTCAGGGGTTGACTTTGACTGAGGACTTGATTTTAACCAAGCGTTGACCATTAACTTTTAGGGTTTGGTCAGCGATGTGGCCTTTGGGCCAAGAGAGGGGTAAAATAGTCTTTTACCCTTAAGAGGGTGCCATGAGAGGATTGATTCTAGTCTCGAGAGTTATATTCATGAGAGTATTTGCCTTATGTGTTAGGCGGTGGCGAGTTCGAGATTTAACTGTGGGAATATCTGCTTTCTGCTTGCCAGGTGAGTCTTCTCACTATACTTTACCTTGAGTAGGTAACTAGAGTTATGTGACAGAGTATTTGTATGCTATGTATGTTATGTGTTGTACTGCATTATTTCTATGTGATCTATGCTGTGCATGTTTTCAGAGCTGGGACCAGAGGGTTCCTAGGGTTAGAACCGGAGGGTTCACAGAGTTAGAACCAGAGGGTTCACAGAGCAGGGTCCACGGACCCACAGAGTGATAGCCTCGAGTGGCTAATGTGTGTTGTGTGCGGTATTTTGGGGAACTCACTAACCTTCGTGCTTACAATGTTTTGTTTTATGTTGTGTTGCAGGTTTCTTTCAGTATCACGGGACGGCACCGGCTTGATTGTACACACCAGAGAAAGAGTCATGTTTGAGGATCCTGGTTTTCTATACAAGTGAAAATGGAGTTATGTTTTGTAATTCGATTATGAATGAGATTTTAAACAAGTGTTTCTCAGAATTAAACGTTTATTTTTAAATGAAAAGTTATTTGAAATTTTCGGTGTTACATTATATTTATGTTATATATTTATTGTTCCCTATAAATAATCATTAGGTTAGCTTTTGAGCTAAGCTTTTTACCAGATTAGGGTTTTCTTTGTACGTTCATATCATAATCAATATACACAAAAACCTTTATCAAATTACTTGCATATGATGGTGATTGATTCTTGATATTCCGCATTTTTCATCTCAGATTTATTCCTAACACAAGGCATCCTTGCTAGATCCTTAGCCATAATCTAGCATGCAGTTCACATATTCACATATTCACACTTCATATCATAATATAGCATGTATGGGTATCTTGGGAAAAACTTACTTGATCCCGACCGATTGCACGCATCACACTCCTTCATATCATAATATAGCAGTGTGTACAATCAGCCAGAGCCCGAACGGTGATTTCCCAAAATACCCTTACTTTTGTGTTATGAGATATTTATGATGCACTTTATGAGATATTATTGCATGCTAGAGACAGGCTAGGTATTCCATATATTAGGACTAGAGTGGCCTGATTTGTAATGCCTTAGCCTAGGAATTACTGTGATATGCGATGTGCTTTTGAGTATGTGATGAGTGAGAATATTTGATTGGAATCCTTTAGGGGATTTAAGTAGAGGAGTAATCTAGGGGAGATACCTAGATGAGTACTGTGGTACTTGGAGAAAGAATAGTTAGAGCCCGCGAGGGGAAGAGTTGCAGAGTTCGGTGGTACTTCCGAGGATGAGCAGAGCAAGTGGAGTTATCACCCATAGTGAGTCATATATATTCTTCGATGCTCGAATGCTGCTTGCTTCGTGCTTTGTGGAACTCTTGATGATGGGAGTCAACTACCAAGCGAATATGACGATCTTCAGGAGGTAGATGGCTGGCATCATTAGGAGCTCTTCAGCAGCTGATGGCAGAGAAGTGTGGGAATCTGAGAAGAGCCTAGGGAGTAACCTTAGCCAGATGAGTGCACTGGCAGGGTAGAGAATTTCACCGGGGAGCGAGTGCGCGACGGAATTGGTGAACGAGAAGGTCGAGCAGCTACTTAGGAGCTCCGGGATAGTCAGTGTGGAAAGTATGGGTAGATGTGGCAGGTAGTATGGGCCCGTACTACTGAAAGCAGAGGACCCATACTTGATACATGGAGTATTCTGAAGGTTCTAACGAGCGTATTAAGGAGTGATGTATGGTTCGAGTACCATAAATCGGAGCAGATTGAGGAGTGATGTTATGGTTCGAGTACCATACATCGGAGCAGATTAAGGAGTGATGTTATGGTTCGAGTACCATACATTGGAGCGGATTGAGGAGTGATGTTATGGTTGAGTACCATACATCGGAGCAGATTGAGGAGTGATGTTATGGTTCGAGTATCATACATCGGAGCAGATGGAGGAGTGATGCTATGGTTCGGGTACCACACACCGGAGCATATTGAGAAGAGATGTCATGGGATGAGTACCATGGTTCGTAGTGAATGATGCTTGTGATTCTCTGGTTATCCAGTCACGATTGATGAGGTAGAGATTGGATGCTATGGGTTTTATGTCTGTAGGCCATGATTGAGTTTGGAGAGGCGTCCCTCGAGAGGGAAGTCGAGAGACTATCAGAGTATTTTGGTAAGGAGTTAGAGGGAGAGGAGAATTTCAGTCTGAGTTGAGCAATCAGTCGATAGAGGAGAGGTCACCTTCTATGTGAGTGGTGCTCTTTATGTTCGTGTGCGGAACATGAGAGGCCTGATGTTTTAGTTTTGGGTTTGGGGGTAAAACCTGCAGGTCGTTATTGATGATGATTTCTCCCAGAGTATCAGGTAGCATGTGTGCCGCGAGGCAGTGATTTATCATGAGCAGATAGTCAGTTGGGACTGAGATAGTCGAGGACCACACTACACCTATTTGAGTATAGTAGGATGTATTGTAGTGGTATCAGTGGGGAGTTCAGTCGAGTTTAGCAGTGCAGAGAGTTTTCTATCTATGTTGGGTGTTGAATATGGGAGTGGGTCCCTGTTCTTGGGATGATCCCGGTGTTGGAGTGATGTTTGATGAGTTGAGGTGAGGGGTACGATGATTTTGTGGTTCGGTCTATGAGCCAGGGATGTTATTGAGCAGTTGAGTTGTTTGGTACTAGATTGGTACGAGATTTGGAACGACTAGAGGCAGTCGTGGCGAGAAGTTATTGAGGAGTTCATCTGAGGATCAGAGTTATGAGATCGATTAATTTCCTTAAAGGGGATTATCGGGTGTTGCGTAGCACTTTCCAGGGGCAAGTGCGTTATTGCTGGTGGAAATAGTTCGTGAGGTTGTTGATGTGTCAGATAGTGATGGTTCGAACCCTAAGTGGGGGAGAACCGGGTGGTTTATTGAGAGAACCAGAGATTTGTGCAAGAGCGGTTGGGGGTTGGATGCAGAACCTGCGGCTTGAATTCATGAGATCAGGGTCATTGGTGATTAAGGAAAGGTGCAGGGCGAGATAATGCATGTGATATATGTCTAAGAGAAGGATGGGTGTCTCCACAGCGGGTGGTCAATGATCAGGAATCTGATGGTGGTCAGAGTCGTCTCGAGTGGAAGGCTCGTAATGATGGTATGGGCAGTTGAGAACTTCTGGGTTGAGATATGGGTAGCCGATTATCGAGTAGCCAATTCCTGGGCTAGGATGTGTATTCTTGCTTGAATTTTTGAGCAGTAGTGGAAAGGGTTTCGGAGGATCATCAGTGTGTTCTGAAGGGTTAGCGCCTTCCTTGTATTCCAATTGAGTGTTTGGATGCACTGAAGTTGCGCATTGTGTGATATCAGAAATTATTATGGGATTCAGAGGAAATGTATTGTCATGAGTGTATGGTATTGGGAGTAAGGGAATCAATGGTTGTGGCAGGATCTTGTGATGTTCTGTTGGGATATTCCGAGGTATCCGGGTATGATACCTTTATTTCGGAGTTACTCGTAAATCTTGAGTTGAAACGATTTGTGGTGTATCAGGTATCTACGGATCTAGTGGGAGCCCTTCAAGTATGGGCATCCAGGGAGATTATTAAGAGAATGGATCTTCGCAAGGGTGGGCATTTTGATATGTCGATTGCTTCCAGAGTCTGGAATGTGTATTCGTGTCGAGTATGGGTCGCTGCCTGTGATAGTCTGCGGAGCATGAGCTAGTGGAGTTAGAGGGTGTTGTGATACTACAGGGAGCCGTAGTACTCACTAGTCAGAGGGTGTTGTGATATTACGGGGAGCCGTAGTACTCACTAGTCAGAGGGTGTTGTGATACTGCAGGGAGCCATAGTACTCACTAGTCAGAGGGTGTTGTGATACTGCGGGGAGCCGTAGTACTCACTAGTCGGAGGGTGTTGTGATACTGACGGGAGTCGTAGTACTCACTAGTCAGAGAGTGTTGTGATACTGCGGGGAGCCATAGTACTCACTAGTCAGAGGGTGTTGTGATACTGCGGGGAGCCGTAGTACTCACTAGTTAGAGGGTGTTATGATACTACGGGGAGCCGTAGTACTCACTAGATGGCAAGAGAATGTGATGATGGAATGATCTCCGATCAGTGTATGATGTGGAAGAGTTTTGGGCTTGAGTATCCCTAGTATTGAGTTCTGGAGCCTGGGTGTTGAACCGGGGGCGAGACTGGGGTCACCGTCTCTGTCGGGAGATGCGGCGAGATGCGCAAGGGATATGCGCAGCAGAAACCAGAGATCAAAGTTGAGGCGATCCTTGGTTGGATTGTATTTTCTCGCATGAGGAAAAGAGAATTTTGTGACTTGCGCGTCCCTGGGCTGGGATAGTGGTCACGGGGAGGAAGTTAGTGGGTTATTTGGATCATGATATGGGTGACCTTTGGAGGCTCAGCTGTTGAGTCAAAAGCTGACCTGGTGCTCAGTCTCGAAGAGAGATATGAGAAATGAGCTAGAGCTTATCATGATGATGTCTGAGGACACTTCAGAGCGAGCGAGCGATTCAGACGCTCGAAGACATGCTTTGGGCATGTGTATTAGACCTCGGAGGGAGTTGCGGCACGTATTTATCTTTGGTTGAGTTATCCTATATCAACAACCATCATTAGTGCATTGGTATGCCACCCTTTGAGCTGTTGTGTGGGAGGAGGTGTCGGACCCTCATTTGTTGGGGAGAGGTAGTGCATGGACCCGAGGGCCCTTGCGAGCAGATCCAGAGCATGTGTGATACATGGAGTAGTGGCAAGGTTGGCTAGTGGTTTCCCTGGGTAAGGGAAGAGAAAGGTATGTAACCCCCGGGGGGGGGGGGGGGGGGTGGGAGTGTTGGTTCACGGAAGTGAAAGTAGTAGTGAGAGTGGATGATTTGGAGTATGGTGGTTGAACACTGTGTCTGTGACAGTGGTATGGAATGACATCATGTTAGGATGTCTGCTGAGGACGCGGAAGGGGTTCCGCGGGAGTAGAGCCAAGAGTCTCAGGATGGATTCAGGGAGGGAGTCTGGGACTCCCAGCTTGATTCTGATCAGGGTATTGGATATGTACTAGTGTTTCATCCTGGGGGGATGTTGGAGGATATCATCAGTGCATCGGGTTTTTCCCAACCTGAGGGTGCTGGGAAAGTTCAGCATGCGCATGTGATTGCAAGAGGAGAACTCGTGGGAGTTGCTCTGAGATTGAAGAGTGGGTCTTTCTGTCAGCACGGAATGGATAGAGAGGGATTCGGATCGGGGATCCGATGGTTCATGGCTTTCTAGCCCTTATGGGTCGAGCGATTGTTGAGATTTGGAGCAGTGATGCATCTCGGGTAATTCTCGATTGTTGAGTGTGATTATCAGAGGGTACAACCGGTGCCCGGTTTGAGGGTGGTCAGGACACCGCAAGGAAAGAGGAAGTGAGTTTGAGTTCGATGGTTATGCTTGAGGAACCTGGTCCAGCTAGGGCCAGGTGGCGCGTCGTAGGAGTATTTTGGAGTTGAGTTGCCATAGGCTTCGAGGACGAAGCCTAATTTAAGTGGGGGAGAATTGTAACATCCCAAAATATCAAGAGTAGAGTTGAAGGGCTAAAAGAGTAAGTTGTGAAAGAGTGACTCGGCGAGTCCATGGATGGACTCGGCGAGTAGAGTCACGACTGGCTCGTGTGCTAAGTAGCTGACTCGGCGAGTCAGTGAGGAGGACTCGGCGAGTAGGCGCTGATTGAAGAAAACCCTAATTCTCGGGGTTGATCCCTATATAAAGAACATTATGTTTTCCTCCCAGCCTCCTTATCACCCCTTGAGCCCCAGAAAACCCTAAATCGCGGAGAAGCACCATTGTTGAGTGGATTCGATCTTGGAGAAGTAATTGTTGAAGGAATTTTGGGAGATTGAAGGCTTGGAGCAAGGGTCTTTGCTTGGGTTCGAATTACATTGCAGTTGGGGCATCTCTTGGAGGTAATATCTCGTTCTTGGGCTGTTGTTATGTTGTTTCTTCATTTTTGGAATTGTGGGAACTTGTCTATGGATGTAACTGGAAGTCTAGAGGTTAGATTTGAGGTTGCTACCTCAGATCTGGAATGAAGAAGGACCAGAGAGCATGAAAGTCCCTGTGTTGGAGTGTTTTGTGAAGCCATCATGTCCCCAAACCCTAGCCCAATGTGCAAATGGCCTAGATCTCTTTGGATTCACGTAAAGTTTGCCACTTTACGTGATGGATGAGTGGTAGGAGGCTAGATATATGTTTTGGAGCAATTGCATGGCCTGGAATGCTTCTGAATGGATTCAGACCGGTGGTACTCGGCGAGTCACATGGGTGTACTCGACGAGTTGCTTGAAGATGAGCTCGAACTCGACGAGTTGGAAGAACAACTCGGCGAGTTGGATGAAGATGGTCTGGAACTCGGCGAGTTGTATGAACAACTCGGCAAGTAGGTTGAAGATAGCCTTAGACTCGGCGAGTCAGTTGTTGGACTCGGCGAGTCTTGTCGAAAAGTCCCAATATCTTCTGGTCGAGTTGAGAATCGGCGAGTCAAGGGATGACTCGGTGAGTTGTGTGCGAGTGGACTTAGAGTTGTTGGACTCGGCGAGTCTCGGGGTGACTCGGCGAGTTAGGTCGCGGATTGAGTGAAGTTCTGATTATGGGAACTCGGCGAGTCATAGGGTTGACTCGGCGAGTAAGGTCAGTCAGGGGTTGACTTTGACTGAGGACTTGATTTTGACCAAGGGTTGACCGTTGACTTTTAGGGTTTGGTCAGCGATGTGGCCTTTGGGCCAAGAGAGGGGTAAAATAGTCTTTTACCCTTAAGAGGGTGCCATGAGAGGATTGATTCTAGTCTCGAGAGTTATATTCATGAGAGTATTTGCCTTACGTGTTAGGCGGTGGCGAGTTCGAGATTTAACTGTGGGAATATCTGCTTTCTGCTTGCCAGGTGAGTCTTCCACTATACTTTACCTTGAGTAGGTAACCAGAGTTATGTGACAGAGTATTTGTATGCTATGTATGTTATGTGTTGTACTGCATTATTTCTATGTGATCTATGTTGTGCATGTTTTCAGAGCTGGGACCACAGGGTTCCTAGAGTTAGAACCGGAGGGTTCACAGAGTTAGAACCAGAAGGTTCACAGAGCAGGGTCCACGGACCCACAGAGTGATAGCCTCGAGTGGCTAATGTGTGTTGTGTGCGGTATTTTGGGGAACTCACTAACCTTCGTGCTTACAGTGTTTTGTTTTATGTTGTGTTGCAGGTTTCTTTCAGTATCACGGGACGGCACCGGCTTGATTGTACACACCAGAGAAAGAGTCAAGTTTGAGGATCCTGGTTTTCTATACAAGTGAAAATGGAGTTATGTTTTGTAATTCGATTATGAATGAGATTTTAAACAAGTGTTTCTCAGAATTAAACGTTTATTTTTAAATGAAAAGTTATTTGAAATTTTCGGTGTTACATTATATTTATGTTATATATTTATTGTTCCCTATAAATAATCATTAGGTTAGCTTTTGAGCTAAGCTTTTTACCAGATTAGGGTTTTCTTTGTACGTTCATATCATAATCAATATACACAAAAACCTTTATCAAATTACTTGCATATGATGGTGATTGATTCTTGATATTCCGCATTTTTCATCTCAGATTTATTCCTAACACAAGGCATCCTTGCTAGATCCTTAGCCATAATCTAGCATGCAGTTCACATATTCACACTTCATATCATAATATAGCATGTATCGGTATCTTGGGAAAAACTTACTTGAGCCCGACCGATTGCACGCATCACACTCCTTGTCCTTTATAAAAACCCTTAATCTTAATTTTAGAAAAAAAATTATTTTTCTTGTAAAAATCTCTCAAACCCTCGATTTGAGTCTAGACACCCCCGAAGGTGTGTCCGAATCCCTCAAAACAAGGCTCTGACATCAACTTGTAACATCCCAAAATTCATGACTAAAAATTTCATTTTTAATTAAATAATTATCAAACCAATAGTCTGAAAACGTCCATAATACCATTCTATATCCAAACCCATATGTCAATAATCAAAACATGTCATAAGAAAACAACATCAGAGTATAACTCCCAAAAATCTCATGTGCGGAAAACAAAGTGTGATACGATGCGATCATGTCGAATCCTTTCTTTTCGAAGAAGTACCCGAAACCAAAACTGAAAACCGTAAGCACGAAGCTTAGCGAGTTCCCCCATCATACCACATACCATACAATAAACATACTGCCTAGCATATCTGAGTGCTGGCCTACCCCTTCGGTCTCTTTCAACCGGTAACCGCCTATCATATCAGGGTGCTAGCCTACTTCTTTGGTCTCTTTCAACCGGTAACAGCCTACCATATCAGGGTGTTGGCCTACCCCTTCGATCTCTTTCAACCGGTAACCGCCTAGCATATATGTGTGTTGCCCTAACGCTTGGGTTTCTTTTAACCGGTTATGGGGAATATTTCACCCCTACCACTATGACATAATAACATAATATATAAACACATAAATCACATACTGCCTAGCATATCTGGGTGCTGGCCTACCCCTTCGGTCCTTTCATTTGGTTATGGGGACTATTTCACCCCACCTACCACTACCACGTAATAGCATAGCATACAAGCACATAAATCTCAACAGATAGTGGCAAACCATACAATTATCACAAAGACAATCATCTCTACTATAAACAACTACTTGTAAGCCGACATTGGTGCCTTCGACCCACTTATACCAGGAAGATAACTCACCTCACACTGTTGAAGTCCACAACAAGAAATCCTTAACTGTTGTCCTGACAACTCCTCGAGCTATCAATACCAAAATATCACCCAATTAGCAATTGGGTCCCAAACCATGATCCATAATCCATACTTATGGTGAAATGACTATTTTACCCCCCGCCTAATAAGATTCACAACCAAGGCCCAAAACTATCAAATCTATAAAAACCCATCAATGGAAAATTGGGCCCAAACCCTTATATGGGCCTTTCCCTAAAGCCCATTTACTTTTCTGAACCAATGATTTTCCAATTGTCGAATGGTCCAAGTCCATTGGGCCCCTTCAAGGCCTAACTACATTGGGCCGACTAAGGCCCAATTCATCATCCAAGGCTCATTAGGTCAAGCCCAATCAGAATTACTCTAAAATCCTTAGTCCATTACGAGCCCAAACAAAAGGATAGGTCCAATACCAAGCTAGCCAACAATCAAAGAGCCTAAAAGTTGCACAAGTGATGCTCATGTTGTGACTACCTTATACTTACGTCGTGAGGTCGTGACTTTGGCCCAGAAACTTCCTCGAACACGCTCTCACATCATGAGGCTACATTCCTCACATCGTGTGTCCAGTTTTGACCAAAAATGAGCATTAAGCTCCTAATCCATTAAGCCTTAACACGGGACAGTCTAGAGAGTCTTCCTTGACCCCAAGGACCATAAAAATCGAATCTTTTCAGTCACAAATGTCCAATACATGACTTAAACACCAACTTGGGTCAAAATGAAGGGAAAAGGACCAAGACTCAAGCTTGGAGTCCGAAACCATGACCAAAATCCAGATCTAGAACTTATAGGACTTAAGATACCATCATACTCCATAAAGTTGCCAGGATTATGGATTCCATGCGTGCAAACCAACATTACAAGCCATAAATTACATGGAAACTTAGATCTAGCAAGAAAGGAATGGAAAGGCATGAGCTTGAGGACTTACAAAGGTCCAAAAGCTCCACAACTAGTTGATGAAGCAATCAAAAAGCTAACGAATGCACCAACAATGATCTTATTCTCCCTTATTGAGCTTCAAGGATACAAAACCTCATGAATAACACCAAGAATGACCAAGGACTTCAATGGGGGCTGAGATTAGGATTTCTAGAAGTCTAGGAGGTGAAGGGGGTTGAGGAGAAGCAACCCTAATCATCTCATATCTTTAAATACCCTAAATTAAGGGTTTTAGTGCTTCAGGTGCATCCCATGTCGTGAGCACTTCAAGCTCACGCCGTGAGTCTTAAATGAGCTTGGTTAACAAGTCAACGATCACTCACCCAAACCACTCCAACTTCAAACGGCCATAACTTCTTCGTTTCAACTTTGTTATTGTCGTTCTTTATATCCACAGAAAGGTGGTGAGAAGCTCTACACATCTATCAACTTATAGTCACCTCAAAACATACCAAACAAAAATCAAAAATTCATAAAGAGCTCGAACTGCCACTTTAACGATATACCCCTTGGCTCCAAGACACAACCCAAACTCCCGGTTCGCCTCAATTACATTATTCGTACCTAAATAGCTCTAGACCTCTCTTTTCTAAAGGCCCTAAGCCTTATGATAACCTATCTTCAAGCCACAGTCCCGAATTAGGAAAGCGATTCAGATAGGGTTTTGTGGGGGAATAGTCTCTATGGTATTATATGAATTTTATCTGATACCTCCCTGGTTTACTTTCAGTATGGTGGTTACGAGACGATTTGAGTCAGGATCTGGATCAGGAGCCGAAGCAAGTGGCCAGGATGGGCTAGGATTGACTGAGGACCAGGTTAGGGAGATACTTCGTGAGGAGGTTGTTTCTGTTGTCCGGGAGAAGATACTGGAGTTTTTTTTGTGTCTATCAAGACCATGGTGATGGAGTTCTTCGATGACCGACACACTGCACTTTTTGAGGCTACTCCTTCTGCAGCCACCATAACCGTTGTTGTTGCAGGGATTGGCACTGGGAGGGCTTTCTAGTACCGAGACTTCGATAATACAAAGCCCTTAGTGTTTGACGGGGTTCAAGATCTGATCATTTCCATTAGATGGCTATCCGATGTTGATGGATGTTTCTTTACTTGCTCTTTCCCAGCTGACTAGAGGGTCAAGTGCGCTCTGAAACTTCTAAGGTCCGGAGCGAAGGATTGGTAGAGACTGATTACTAGTTCTTATACTCCAGAACAGAGAACTGCAGTATTATAGGAGTAGTTCCTTGAGATGTTCCGCTTGAGGTATGTTCCATTGGTAGAGCGGAAGAGGCTACTTGCACCTGAAATAGGGGACCGAGTCGGTGACAGAGATGACCAAGATATTTATAAAGAGAGTTATGTTTTTCCCTGAGTTTGTTTCTTACGAGCAAGCTCAAATGACCCGGTACTTGAGCATGCTCAAGATGAACATCCGACAGTTTATGTCTACACAACGTTATGGTTCACTGGTGGAGTTGCAGGAGGCTGCTGGGTGGCGGGAGATTAAGATAGAGCTCCAAACAAGTGAGCAAAGGCAGACCCCGGCACAGTCGTAGCCTGCGCCAAAGCGGTTCATGGCCGTTGATGTTAGATTGAGGAATCAGAGGGGCCGCACTTGTGGAAAGTGTGACAAGGTTCATGATGGTGCTTGCCGATCTTCTTCTAGATGCTACAAATGTGGAAGGTAGGGCTACGTTGCAAGGGATTGCAGTCAACAGGCTCCAGTACCAAACACCATGATTTGTTATCACTACGACTAGGATGTCTTGCTTCCTGCTAGGCTGACGCAGGCTCCATCACCGACTACTCTGAGGATCACAGATGGGAGCCAGGGCCGGACGAGCCCCCAAGGGCTCGAGGTCGCGCTTTCCAGCTTACAGAAGAGGAGGCCAGAGCAACACCAGAGATCGTGATGGGTATGTTTCTATATATTGTTTTGTCGATTAATTTATGGTATGCTTATATTTATGATTCTATTAGGAACCTTCCTAGTGAATTCTTTGCCTGCTCTTTTGCTTTTTGACTCAGGTGTGAGTCGGTCTTTTGTATCTCAGACGTTCAGTAGGATGTTTGATATGCCCATTGGGGAGTTAGAATGTCTGTTGTGAGTTTCTATCACCAACGAACACTAAGGTTTTGCATCCAGAGTGTATCGGGATTGCATATTGGAGATCTTTTGGGTTCCTTATCTGATTGATCTGATCCTTATTCCCATGGGGGATGTATGTGTGATAGTAGGGATGGTTTGGTTGATCAGGTTTGGTTCCATGATTGATTATGAGCGCCAACGAGTGGTATTTGAAACCCTTAGTGGGGGAAAACTGGTTATCTATGGAGAGGGTACTAGGGTTGGTTCAGGAGTTTGCTCGGTAGCTTGGAATTTTGCCAATGTATTCCCATAGAATTTACCTGGTGTGCCTCCCGAGAGGCAGGTTGAGTTTAGCATTGATCTAGTGCTAGGTGCGACTCCGATTGTCAAGGCGTCGTACCGCTTGGCACCGCCTGAGATGCAGGCGTTGTCCTCTCAGCTCCAGGAGCTATTAGGAAAGCAGTTCATCAGAACGAATAGTTCTCCATGAGGAGGGCCAATACTGTTCTTCAAGAAGAAGTATGGCTCACACCGGATGTGCATTTATTACAGGGAGTTGAAAAAGTTAACAGTGAAGAACCGTCATCCCTTTTCACAAACTGATGACCTCTTTGATCAGTTACAGCGTGAATCTTGGTTCTTCAAGATCGATCTGAGGTTTGTACATCATCAGGTGATAGTGAGAGAGGAGGACATGGAGAAGACCGCGTTCTGGACTCATTATGGGCATTACAAGTTTGTGGTGATGCCATTTGGTCTCACTAATGCGCCTGCGGTACTAATAGACTTGATGAATCGGCTATGCAGGCCGATGCATGACCGATCTATTATCTTGATCATTGATGACATGTTGGTGTATTCCAAGACCAGAGAGCATCACGAGTAGCACCTTCGAGAGCTTCTGTGTCACACCCCAAAACCAAATGGCGGAAATGTCTGGGGTGGATGACTTCATTTTTAGTATATCAACACATGCATTATAGTAATCAAAGTACAAACAACCATTGCATTAATAAGTATAAGTTTTTACATTTGTTCAATCAGTGTATATTGACACCAAAAATAGTTATAGCTAAAGATAGAAGACATGACTCAAATAGCTCCATCTTCTCAAAATATCGGGGAGTACCTGTCTACTGATTCCCTGAGAATACAAGTAATTTGAAAAGAGAGTATCAACATAAAGTTGAGTGAGTGCATAAGTATTTATGTTTGAAAGTATGTTTTTTGTTCTTTGAATATGTATATCGTTCCAGAAAAATCCTATATTTTATGATGTATAAGGAAAGTAGTTTTAATCACATAAAACCTTTCTGTTTGTAAACCACTATTCTGTATAGCTATTCCTTTGTAAAACTTGTAAAAGTGAGAGTGCCTGGCTTCACTGGTTGTTATTGTAAACTGAGATGTAATATGGTAAATTGTATCTTTGTAAACTGGTACTTTGAAAATGTACTCATGTTTAGTTAATTATACACTAACCGTATTGTTAATATCTTTTAAATAAGTTATTATAACCATATTGAGACTAGATCGCCTGAAACAACGCTTTGAAGGAGCCAAACTGTTGATAACAACTGTCACTCATAGGCGTTTATGCCCGACTGTAGCTAGCGGTCTGAGTTCGGATTTGTCAATCCCAATATAGATCTATACACACTTCTTTCAATCCCTGACTATAGATTCTGGTTATAGTGTCAAGACTTTAACTATGTTGCTTAAATGAATAAACAACATGAATCTATTGTCTCATAAAAAGCATATAGACATTATGTGTATAATAAAAGTGAAAACCTAATCATTCTGAAATAAATGATTGATAGTATGCTCCTGAATTAGTATTCTTAAAATGTATACCCTTGATTAGTTTTGAATCAAACCCTTGTTCTCTTAAAATGGTGTACTCTAGTATACTAGAATCGTGAATTAATCTTATTTGAATCATAAATTATACCTATTATAATTTATATGTACATTTTGAATTGATACTAACTGTTCATGAATTCAACCCCTTGCTAGACATGTTACAAAGCGTATTGAAGCTGAATGAAATAACTTTTATATTTATATACATATACAAACACACACACACGCACACACACACACACACACACACATATATATATATATATATATATATATATATATATATATATATATATATAACTAAAATTTAAACGACATTCACACAAATAACCGATACTCTAAGCCCACATCCAAACAAGGAAAATGAATTAAAGTGAGTTATCAGGTCCTCAGCCCTTTAAATCTTACATATATATATATATATATATATATATATATATATATATATATATATATATATATATATATGATTTTTGGAGAAAATATAAGTTTATAAAGTTATTTAAAGAGTTTAACATTTTGAAATACTTTTGGTGACTTGATGTCATTTTAACACAATTTGAAACCATTTGATTTGATGATAATTGAAATCCATTTTGGTGAGATATTTTGAAACCATTTGTTTGTAACACAAAATCCTCGTGTTAGACTTGTATTCCCCCCCCCCCCCCCTTTTAAAACAGTAAAAACAGTGAAAATACGGGGGTATGAACTCACCTTTGTGTGAGTGAATTGGATGAAAGATCGATATAGGATGCTTGGTATGCCAAGTGAAGTCCCGAGCACAAATGGATCCTATTTAGCATATATTAACATATATATATATATATATATATATATATATATATATATATATGTTTGAAATTAGGGCCTATAACAACTAATATATAAAGGAAACAACCTTTTGAACTAGGAAACACTTACAATGAAGCATTAGAATCGAAAATGAAGGGCTAAAAGATGATCACGGCGACACAAGAGGAGTTCACGACCAAGAACACGTGAAGTGTTCACGGCCCAAATGATGAATGTTTGGAGGGTTTGTAACGACATAAATTTCAAAACAATTTTTCACATTTTAAAACACACTTTCATTCATAATTGTTATAAAAATGTCAATGTATCAGATAACAATCCATAACATCACATCCCAAGATCATATCATATAAAACTCCTCATATGTGTGTACTGATCAAGTCGGCGCCTTCCCCGCGATCCTCACTGGTACCTGAAACACATCACACAACACTATAAGCATAAATGCTTAGTGAGTTCCCCAAAATACCACATACAACACATATGCCTTTCCAGGCCATAACTTTGTGGAACATTCCGGCCCAAGTGTCTGAGGGGACTTCCTTCCCGAATCCCGGTAGACCTTCCGGTCCTACCCATATCGACCTTCCGGTTCGTAACCACATGACCTTCCGGTCCATGTCCTCTTGACCATCCGGTCCATATCATCTTGACCTTCCGGTCCTTATCATACATAGCATAACACATACATATCACATATCAGCATATAGCACATATATTTCTTAACATACAAGACCTTCCGGTCTCACATAGGTACCCTTCCAGGTACAGTATAGTGAGAAGACTCACCTCGGTATCTCAGATAATCTCGCACTCGATCACACTTGTCTAGCCCCCGCCTAAACACATATCAATAGTCTCAATTAAATAACGGCTCTCAAAGGCTAGATTAAATCCATTCTACAATTTCCACAGAAGGGTAAAAGACCATGTTACCCCTCCCTGACCCAAAAGTCCAAAGGTTGACCAAAACCCTAAAAGTCAACGAAAGTCAACAGAAGGCAGTACGCGGGGCGTACGCCAGCTGTCACACCCCAAAACCAAGAACGACAGAAACGTTCTGGAGCGGAGGACATCATGTAGAGTATCACAACACAGTAAAAGTAAACAAGCAAACAACATCATCCATTGCATTAAATATATAATTTTAATACAAGCGTGTTCTGTACAGTTATAGACACCAAAAATATAATGTAAATCAAAATAATAAGATGAGTCTTGGATGCGCTCCATCTTCTCAAATGCTGGCCTAGAAATTGACGAATTTCTGTGTGAATCTGCGGTAGTAGCCAGCAAGGCCTAGAAATTGACGAATTTCTGTAGAAGTTCTGTGTTGTAAGAGGTTTCGCAATACTGGAGAAGTTCTGTGTGAATCTGCGGTAGTAGCCAGCAAGGCCTAGAAATTGACGAATTTCTGTAGGCGTCTTTGGTGCTGACCAGTTCTCAATAGCCTTAATTTTGGATGGATCCACGTGGATTCCCTCTTCGCTTACCACATGTCCTAAGAATTCGACTCTTCGGATCCAAAATTCACACTTCGAGAACTTTGCATAGAGTTTCTCCGTTCGTAAAGTTCTTAAAACTTGTCATAGGTGATTGCCATGCTCTTCCTTACTCCGGGAGTAGATTAGGATGTCGTCAATAAAGACAATAACAAACTGATCCAAGTAAGGTCAGCATACTCTATTCATCAAATCCATGAAGACTGCGGGCGCATTGGTCAATCCGAATGGCATCACCACGAACTCGTAGTGTCCGTAATGAGTTCGGAAGGCTGTCTTCGGAACATCCTCCTCTAGTACTCGTAACTGGTGATATCCGGATCTCAGATCAATTTTGGAAAAATAATTCGCCCCTTGCAGTTGGTCAAATAAATCATCGATCCGAGGCAGAGGGTAACGATTTTTGACCGTCAGTTTGTTGAGTTCCCTATAGTCGATACACATACGGAATGACCCGTCTTTCTTCTTAACGAACAAGACCGGTGCTCCCCAAGGTGAGAGACTTGGTCTTATAAAGCCTTTGCTGAGTAGTTCGTTAAGTTGACCAGATAATTCCTGCATCTCAGCTGGTGCAAATCGGTATGGCGACCTGGCTACTGGGGTAGCTCCTGGAATTAATTCGATTCTGAACTCGACCTGTCGTTGCGGAGGTAAACCTGGTAGCTCTTCTGGAAAGATGTCGGGAAAGTCACTCACTACTGGAATGCTCTTTAGTTCCTTCGTTTCGAGGCTCGTATCGACAACGTGAGCAAGGAATGCATGGTATTCTTTACGCAGATACTTCTGTGCTTGAATACTTGATATAATACGAAGACTCGCACCGGGTTTGTCGCCGTAGACGATAAGAGTTTCGTTAGACGGAAGGTAGACAGACTGCTTTTTCGTAGCACATGATGTTGGCGCGATGAAGACTTAACCAATCCATGCCAATGATAACGTCGGAGCTTTTTATTGAGATCGGCATAAGGTCGATTGGGAATGAATGGTTATCTAGAGTTAGGATACAACCTAAGTATATGTTATTCGCACTTTCAGTTTTTCCATTTTCCATTTCTACTGTGAATTGTTCCTTAAGTGTGTGTGGTTGTTGCTTAAGCATGTGAGCAAATTTATGGTTCACGAAGCTTTGCTCCGCTCCACTATCGAATATAATGCATACATAGGAGTTATCTAGGAGGAACGTACCAGTCACCACTGTCGGGTTAGTAACTGCTTTCCCATGGCCTATTGCTAGTACCCTCCCTGCTCCTCCAACATTCTTCGCTTTGAGGCAGTCCCTCTTATAGTGGCCTGCTTCGCCACATCCATAACAGGTCGGGCTCGCGCCAGAGCCGGGGACTTGGGTGATCGGCCTCGCCGGGGATTTACAGAAACGGACGGTGTGTCCTTTTCTGTTGCAGTTAGAGCACTGCATTTCACGGCAGGGGCCGTTGTGGTGGAAGTTGCATTTGTTGCACTTAGGAAAACTTCCATCATACTACCTTACCGGAGCAGTAGCAGCAGCAGGGGCTATTGCGGCATGCACAACCACAACTTGCTGCTTTTGGGCAGCTCGTTGTTTCTTCTTGTCTTCCTAGAACTTCCGCTTAGTGTCAGCGGGTTTGGAGGGTTCCGGGATGGTTAGGGTGGTTGTTGTTGCAGGGGTTTTGACTCCATGGTCAATGAGTCGCTGTGCCAGTCGCTTGGCACTGTTGAAGGTAGCGGGGTTTGATGATAGGACATTCCCCTGGTACGGAGGCACTAACCCCCACATGTACCTTTCGATCTTTTTCCCTTCAGTGGGACCACATTGGGGCAGAGGGCCACCAGTTCGCTGAATCTGGCGGTATAAGCGACTACGTTGGTTCCCTTCATGGTTAGGCTCCAAAGCTCTTGCTCCAATTTTTGGATTTCGCCCCTCGGGCAGTATTCCTCAATCATGAGGTCCTTCATGGTTTCCCAGCCCATATCATTCGCCACTACGAGAGTCGGCGCTTTAACGTGGCCGTTCCACCACGTCAGGGCCTTTCCTTCAAAGGTGCAAGCGGCATATTTGACTTTGCTCGCAGCAGGGCATGAACAGATTTCGAAGACTGATTTAGTCTTCTCGAACCATTGCGAGAGGGCAATGACTCCGCCGGTGCCATGGAAGGACTTCGGCTTACAGTTGGTGAAATCCTTGTAGGAGCACTATCTCATGCGCACATGGATCTCAGCATGAGTAGATTCAACAGGGGTTCCACCTTGGCTGTTGTTAGTTGAGTGATATTGAGCCATGGCAGTTGCCACTGCCGCAGCTACTGCAGCATTCAGAGCCGCAGTATAGATGACCGGAGGAGGAGGTGGTGGAGGTGCAGGGTTACGTCTTGTTGACTTACGAGGAGGCATTTTTCAGCCATAAGTTTATAAAGACGGATACAATGGTAAGAATCAATTGTAAGCAAGTTGAGAGTGACACATGGACTAAACAGCCATAGTCCAACAGTTGAATGAGTGTACGAATTGAATTTACAATAGGGGAGAATAGTAGGAAAAATGCAAGTGTAAAGATTTTCTCACAGGTTAGTTAGCTGTCCATATTACTGGTATTATTGATGTAATGTGTTCAGGGAAAAATTAACCTAACAGTAGGTCTTACATCGTACCATACGGAAAAGTTTGACAGTTTCTAGATTCCTAATTAGAGTACTGAAAGTTAGGAATATTTTACAGACAAGCGTTACTAAAAGCCCAGATACTAAAGGCTATTCCTTAAAAGACAAAGATATACTAGATGACCGGAGGAGGAGGTGGTGGAGGTGCAGGGTTACGTCTTGTTGACTTACAAGGAGGCATCTTTCAGCTATAAGTTTATAAAGACAGATACAATGGTAAGAATCAATTGTAAGCAAGTTGAGAGTGACACATGGACTAAACAGCCATAGTCCAACAGTTGAATGAGTGTACGAATTGAATTCACAATAGGGGAGAATAGTAGGAAAAATGCAAGTGTAAAGATTTTCTCACAGGTTAGTTAGCTGTCCATATTACTGGTATTATTGATGTAATGCGTTCAGGGAAAAATTGACCTAACAGTAGGTCTTACATCGTACCATACGGAAAAGTTTGACAGTTTCTAGATTCTTAATTAGAGTACTGAAAGTTAGGAATATTTTACAGACAAGCGTTACTAAAAGCCCAGATACTAAAGGCTATTCCTTAAAAGACAAAGATGTACTAGACATCTTCTAATGCCGACGTGAATTCCTAGGGTGAATTCTCATATCTGCCAATTGACGAACCACTTCTCGGAGGTGTCGTTCGTGAGCTCTTTGGCGAACTCGAAGTTCTGCGACTTTGGTGGTCAATTGATGTCGCAGTTCATCATTGGTTCTCCTCGTCCCTTCAAGTGCTTCTTCCAGATGTCGAATGCGGATGGTATTAACGCCTGAGTTGGCATCAATTTCCATGACTCGTTCGATGGCTGCTCGACCTTGTTCAATGTTTCGAGTAATTCTACGGACAATGACAGGCAGAGCTCTATCCGCAGAACCACCTTCGCTAACGTTGTAAAAGCTTCGGTCCCCAAAGTAAGGTAAGGGTTGACCCTGTTCATCGCTCCAGCGATTCAATTTGTTTACCCACAAGGGTGTGGGACCTGGAAAAGCTGGTCGGGGATTGTTATTTGGGGCTTGACCTACGAGCGGTAGGTTGTTGACTTCAGGCTCGGAGTCGGATCCATCAGAAAAGCCTTCTGCGAGGTGATCATCCAAAGGGATTGGATGCTCGTCTTCGGGGTCTTCTTCGATCCACCCTGCATTGCCTTCATTTGGAAAGTACGGGTCGCCGTTATGGAATCCATCCATTTAAATCTACGCGAGAAGAGAGGTATAAGAATATAGTATATATGTAGGTAGTAGTAGTACAAAATACACCCATAGTATTTTAAGTTTAGGTTCTACTGATCTTCTTGTGGTATTGTTGGTAAGTTTTTAGACTTGTTAACATATCACAACCATTCTAGGGCATATGCTAATCACTCCTCGGACCAGCATAGTTGATCAAGCTATACCATTCCCAGAACTGACCATACATCCCCGAGCTCACTCGTGATATTTAACAATCGTAATACTTTTGTTCTTGTCATTGTGACACAGATTTTAGTATGAATACAGACTAGTATACTTAATTAAATGTTTTAATATTTAAAGTATAGACTCTTGGTCAGAGTGCTTTAATCCCAAATGGGTTTATAGTTAGTATATCTTTTATGGGTTGATATACTCAATTCACTATAAACAATGCTCTGATACCAATCTGTCACACCCCAAAACCAAGAACGGCGGAAACGTTCTGGGGCGGAGGACGTCATGTAGAGTATCACAACACAATAAAAGTAAACAAGCAAACAGCATCATCCATTGCATTACATATATAATTTTAATACAAGCGTGTTCTGTATAGTTATAGACACCAAAAATATAATGTAAATCAAAATAATAAGATGAGTCTTGGATGCGCTCCATCTTCTCAAAAGCTGGCCTCGGTACCTGTCTACTGTCGACCTGAGAATACAAGTTATTTTGAAAGAGTTTATCAGCATTAAGCTGGTGAGTTCATAAGTATTTTAGTGTCGGTGTTTGTTATCAAAACGTTTGAACAATGTCTCAAGTGTATGTTTGTAAAATGTATGAAAATGTTTGTAAGTGTTTGTAAAAGTTTGAATCTCTTAGAAAAACCTATATTATCTATTAAAGTAGCCTTCTACCAAGGCTTAACTGTTTTGTATGTTCGTTTGTTGTAAAAGTGTGTAATTTTCCAAGTGTAACTATCATTAACAAAATATAGTTTGTACATTAATGTTTAAGTGACATAATCACTAAATATATGTAATGGGTAAATTATTGTAGTACTGTAGTGTTGTATTATAGGAACTACTGCTGTACTAACTACCTTAAACCGGATTTATATTAAGGTATCATGTGATTTATTGTACCATACTATTAACTGGATAAACAATGACAAATGTAGGTCGTAAAAAGAAATGACGTTTGGCACCCGCAGACCTACAGGTCCGGCTATAGCTAGCAGCAAGGTGTAGGATAGTCAATCCAGTATAGATCTATACACAAACTCACGCTCCCCCTTCAAGAGACTTTGGCTACAACTCGGGCCATGACATTTAAGTCATGCTCCGATTCATATCACAATAATTAACGTGTTCTTGTATATGTAATGTAATGAACTGTTCTAGTATAGTTGTATCTGTTCTTTCTCTAGTATAGTTGTATATGTTCTCCTTCTAGTATAGTTGTATATGTTCTCCATCTAGTATAGTTGTGTATGTTCTCCTTCTAGTATAGTTGTATATGTTCTCCATCTAGTATAGTTGTATGTGTTCTTTCTCTAGTATAGTTGTATATGTTCTCCTTCTAGTATAGTTGTATATGTTCTCCTTCTAGTATAGTTGTATATGTTCTCTATCTAGTATAGTTGTATATGTTCTTTATCTAGTATAGTTGTATGTGTTCTTTCTCTAGTATAGTTGTATGTGTTCTCCTTCTAGTGAAGTTGTATATGTTCTCTATCTAGTATAGTTGTATATGTTCTTTATCTAGTATAGTTGTATGTGTTCTTTCTCTAGTATAGTTGTATATGTACTCATAGTAATGTAATGTATATGTTCTCATAGTAATAAGTATTGAATCATAAATGAACTGACTCATTGATCTAGCAATAGTATAAGTATGATTCTGTGTTACCGCGATGGTAGCCTATTGATGATTGATGAGTTTATAAAAACTCTTGATCGATTAGATCTTATAACAGGCAAAACAAGAAAGTAATAACAGTAAGACAAAAAACACAAGAATGGATCTGAATGAGTCGAATGATTCTATTAACTCAATCCTCAGCAGAGCTCGATGAAGAACTTCCATTGTAGAGGATTCTAGGGTTACAAAAGATAAAAACGTGAACGCTATCAAAATCTCTATCAAAATCTTGTGTTAAAGAATGCATGCAAGCATCTATAAATAAAAAAGCCCTACAAAGAACTCACGGATGGACAGGCCCATACCGGAGACAAAACTGGACTAGCTAACGAGCCCAAAGATGCAACACTAACTGGACCTAACAATCTCCCCCTTTGAGTCAATTGGAGCGAGATTATGACTTCTTCTTGTTGGGTCCAGCTGCCAGAACCTTCTTAGTGGTATCAAACAGACGAGGGATAAGAGCGAGGATTGTCTGTCTGAAGTGAATATACCACTGGATCATATCATCAAAGTACTTCTTGTCGTCAACTGAGTTTTGCTTGCAACGATGAATGATACCCAAAACATGTTCCATGCATGCAGTGGTGTAGAGATGTTTGTCTGCCAAAGCGAATAGGCATTTTTGGCCTTCGTTTCTGGTAAACATAACAAAATTTCTTTTCGGGTCTATCTTCCTCATATGCATCATGTTCAGATCACTTGCTGAGCCAACAGGAGAAATAGTAGGCTTTTTCTTGAAGACAGTAGTGATCTCCTGATCCATCTTGGCAACTTCCATGATGTAGCAGACAAGCATCCTCTTGAAGTGGTCAATGATCGGACCATATTCTGCTTCATTTGTAAGAAGGATGTTGTGCAAAATTATCCAGTCGTGTGGATTCAAGTTGGGAAGATCGGCAAGTGAAATGGCATGTTTGGTCTTGGCAGAACCTCTCAGTACCTTGAACTGAACGTTGATGAAGTTCCCTTCCCGATACGGCTTGAGGACCCGAACATTGATTATCTTCTGAGCACTCCATGTTTGATATTCTGGTTGAGCAGCCCTCAGATAGAATTCGACCAAATCCCTGTCAACCTTTGGATGAGGATGAGGGAACTCGACAATGTTGTCAAAGGCATGGAAGATGAAGGCCTTTCGGTTCAGTGGCATGTCGAACTGAGAATCGACAGAATTAATGCGATCTAGTGAGATCACTGGTTCGAGCCACAAGATGGTCGGGGTTTCAATTGCTTCTTTCAGCAACTTCTCAAGAGTCCAAGGAGGAAAAAGGGTTTTCCTACTCTCAAGAAGGTCGTGAGCTTCTTTCATCTTTCTTTCAGCTTCTTCAGCCTCTCTAGCAACCCGAGCGCTCATATCAGCGTCCTTATCTCGACCTTGCTTTTTCAAGAGATTAGCAATCGTCTCTTTGTCGTCGTCACTATCTTCAGCAATTTGTTTCCCTTTGTCTTTTCCACCCGAACCTGAGGCTTGACCTGTTGAAGGAGGTTCGGTTGTTTTTGTTGCTGTAGAAGTGGGAGGCGGTTGAGATACATTTTCTCCCCCTTGTTTCGGAATGGACACGAACTCAAGGAGCCCTTCAATTTTTCTCAGGAGAGAAAGGGCAGGAGCAAGATTTTCTGCAAGATCATGCCTCACATAGTAGTTTAGTATCGGATCATGTGCTTCCAGGATGTTTGAAATGGCTGCGTGGACATCCGAAACACATGAAGACACAATCTCTCGTTCAGATCGAAGAGATTCAATCTCCTTTTGAGAATTGGAGAGTTGAAGACTCTTGACCTTAAGAGCAGTGGTCTTTCTAGCAAGAGCGTCCATGTGAGAGTTTTCAGCAGCTAGATCTTCTTGAAGCTTGGTGAGGCGCTCCTCAATGGTCGCCTTAAACGCGGAGTTGTCGTTGGTGAGAGTTTTACGAAGAGTGGCGAAGGACGTCAGTTCAGAGGCAACTGAGGTAGCCAGCTTGTTGACGATGGGGTCAAGCTTCGTTTTAGTGGATTCGACAGTTTCCTGTAAAGACTGCAAAACAGAGGAGGCATCAGTAAATAGTTTTTCGACTTTTTTCGGTCATAGAAGCACAGGCTTTGGTGGAGGCATCAATTGCGGCAGTAGCTGAGCTAACGGAGGCTTCATGAGCCTTAGTAAAAGCGTCAACTATCCTCTGAATAACAACTTCAAAAATGGTAAACTGTGATGAAGAAGAGGAGGCAATGAGGGAATCAATCTTCTCGTGAAGCTCCTTGAGATGCTTCTTGGTGACGGGAGCATCATCATCGTCGTCACTCTGCACCTGATACGGACTGTAGTAGACCGAATCAAATGTCATGTCCTCCCCACTAAGAAATGGTACTTCATCCTCTGCGGACTAAGCAGGAGAGGAGGGTGGAGGTGAGGGTGGAGGCTCGGTAGTGGAAGTAGGTTCGGGTTGTGAAGTAGGTTTGGTAGTGGGAGTGGGTTCGGGTGCTTTAGTAGGAGCCCCCGTATCAGATACGTTGGTTCTTACTTCAGTTGTTGTGGTGGTAGCTTCAATGAAAATGGGAGGGGGTACTGGGATAGAGGTAGATGGGATTTGAGTGGTGGAGGTTATGGGGGAATGGAAATAGGAATGGTGATTTGTGGAGAAGAGACAGGTGAACTGGAAAAGTGTACTTCTGGGGTAGGCGATCGTGGAGGAGTGTTACCACGAGGGGACTCGTCAGAGTCTGAATTGTCTTCCTCAGATTCACTTGAGGAGGAAGCAAGTATCAGCTTTCTCCTAGGTTGGGTTTTTCTCTTCTTCAGTGGAGGAGAGTGAGCAGCCTTGGTAGGTTTTCGTTTCTTGGGAGAAGGGCCTTTTGCTCCCTTGCCAACCTGTTTGTCTTTTCCCTTTTCAGTCTTCTTTCCCCTTGGAGCAGGCTTGTCAGCTTCGTGAATGGATTTGATCATCTCAGGAGTGAGCTCTCTAGGACCAGAGCAACGAAACTCCTTGTAGGTTCGGATGATACGACTATCGGCAGGAACGTCTCCAAACATCGACTCAGGGATGGAGCCAATGAACTGAAATTTGGATGCATCGGAGACTATGATCTTCGTGGTATGGAAAGTACCAATCGAAGAGAGTGGAGAATCAGCAATAATGGGGACGTGATACTTGTCCATCACCCATTTTGTGACCAACGTCCAGAATCGAGCGTAGGAGATCTCTGAATGTCGAGATGTGGATGCAAGGCTCTGGATCAGTTGCTGCCATAACACCGACCCATAATCCAGGTTGATACCGTTGTATACCCCATACAGAATCGTGATGAACAGACGACTCACTCCGTCTGATCCGGCACTGCGTTCAGATAACCCTTTGAATAGCACAGTAAATAACCCGTTCCACTGAGGAGGCAGGCACGATTTCTTGAACTTAGTGACCGTCGTCAGAACCTCGGTGTATCCCATGTTATAGAACATAGAAAACAAGTGACTTACTGGAATGGATTCAGGGTTAACCTTGGATGAATCGGGTTCAAACCCTAAAAGTGAGCAGAATCGCTGCTTGGAGATTGACGCCTTGTGATCAAGAATGTCGAAGAAGATCCTATCGACAGACTTATCGTAATGAGCGGTGGCAAAGATTTGGGATAAAAATTCCATTGGAACAACTGCAGCTTTGGTGAGAGCAGGAGCAAGCGGCGAGTATTTGAGGCATTCGATGATCGGGAACATGAAGGCGTCGTAAACGTGTGGAGTAAGATCGATGATCAGACTCTGTTGAGGACGAATCGGCAGGATGTGGGAAGTGGCATGAACAGATGATGAATCCGCCATTGAAGTGAAGAAGTTAGGAGAGATGATGAACAGTAAAGAAATTGTTCAATTAAGCAAGACATTGTTCAATGTATTTGTCGGGCTGATAAAACGTGCGTTTGTGTGTAATTTAGCAAGTAGTAGAACAAGCATATGAGTCGAAGTTTATCTGTTCCTTCTTCGATTAGAAGCTGATATTTGGGCCCCTCAATGATTTTGTTTTGACCCACGTAACGGGCCCGGTCAGAACTAAGTTGATGTGTTTAATTAAGTTCTTTGTCAAACAAATCAGAAATCGGGAAACAAACTATTGGGCAATAAGCAAGACTATATTCCATGTATTTGTCCGGCTGATATCTAGAACAGAGGATTATATGATCCCTTATCTGAAATGGCGTACCATCATCTTCTCAATTCCGAGAAACCTTGAAAAGAGCTACGATTGACGATCGGTTCCTGAAGTCATAGTTGCAGTTATATTTATTAGACTTATCCAAGTGGGAGGATGTTGGATAAAGTGTCTAAGTCCATAACTATTTATGGTATGTACTTGACCCGACCTGGCATGGTCCATTTGGGTTGCATGGCACCATGCAATTGGATAGACTAAATGAGAGAAATAACACTTGTGGTTATTTAATATATTATAAGTTCTAATATATTAATAATATTATTTAATTAGTTTGGGTGCAGTAAAGAGGTAAATAATGGTTGAAGTCACCTTTTATACTGTGGCTAAAGGAGAGAGAAGAATCCGTTCCCAAATATTCGAGGGAAATACGAAGGGTTTTTCGGAGGTGATTGATGTGTGACAGTTGGTAGCACCGACGATTACACAGGCGAGAGAAGAACTATCCCGATTCACACGCCTTCCCATCAGGCCCCGTTTAAGAAAAATCGTTCCACTTCGCATGCCTGTCATTCAAGCGCCATTTGAAAATCAAATCGATTGGACTCCCGCTTGAGTCAGCATCTTATCCCTTTAGAGTGAACGTCATCTTAAAGCAAAATAACCACGTGGACCAATATGAGCCACAACTCTTTTATAACTTCAAATCCCATTAAAAAAATTGCTTGTAACAAATGAAACCAGAATTTTGGAAAATCAAAAAGATTATCGTGCTTAGTGTGTAAAAGAAAAGGAAATAAAGCAACACATATGAGGGAATTTGTGATGTCAGTAAACACACAAAACAATGGATCCCGAGCACGAATCTCTTCCTTCAAAGTCAAGGGAGACTTTAAAGTGTTTGTTTGGTTTCCCGTTGAATAACGATCAAACACTTATTGAGAAGTGTTGAAAGTCTTCTTGTAATCAGGCTAAGTTGGGTGGCTTTCGCTTCAGTTCAAAATTCTTGATCTTGATATAAGACAGAAAGCGAACGAAGTACTTGTGAGACCAATGTAGTCTGTTGAACAAGTAAGTTTGAAATAATTTAAGTGGTAATGTAAAATAGTTTATGTAAAATCTAAAAAAAATAAAACTGGATTCCAAGGGAAGAAATTTTATGGGATTTAACAATTTCATAGGAATCACACAAAAGGAAATTAGAGATTTCACTTTCCATCCCCATGGATAAGTCCATCAATTCGTTAGTGAAAGCTAGAGTAAAGTTGATTGTTCACCATCAATGCATAGTAGGTATTGAATTGTGGGTTTCACTTAGTACGTAGTGGCATGAAGCTAAGATCACGAATACAGGAATTGTGTAACCATAAACCTCAGTGGTAATTTCTGAGAGTCTCAAGGGTTACGTGTATGAAGCGAATGAGATGGAGAAAAGTAGTGTAGATGGTGTAAAGAGATCAAAGTACCTCTTCTATTAAAATAAGGACCAAGCAGAAAAATCTTATCTCATGTGAGAAGAGAGTAAGGTAGCTCATGATTAGAATAAATATAAAAGCCTAATTGGGAAGACAAGGTTTGTATATACCAAGTCAGTAAGGCTATTATTCTGAATCTGGTGAGGCTTTGGACACATACAGCAACATGCGTCTAGGGACACCTAACTAATGAAAGAATTTCCACACAAATAGCCACACAAAAAAAAAATGAGATAAAAAAATGTTTTTAGAGTTTCTGATAAAAAAAATTTGAAAATTTTAATTTAAAGAGAAGAAGAAAAAAAAATGAGACAAACAACAAAAAAAAATTTCGAACCGAACCCGAGCGTTCCGTCTATTTCGGTTGCAAAAAAAATAAATTTGAGAAAGAAAAGAATTTTGAAAATAAAAAAAAAACTTTGAAAATAAGAGAGATGAAATTTGAAAAAGATACAAAAGGTGTATAGCCAAAGAAACTACCTTTGAGTGATAGGCGAAGATAAGATAATAGGACCGAACCCGAGCGTTAGGTTCATTTCGGCACACACGTGAATCGAACCCGAACGTTCGGTTCATTTCGCTTCCAACTTTTAGTTTTGAGAAGTAGTCTTTGGTACTGACTCCGATTCCATCATTCCTAGCCCGTGTAGAATTTTATTGAAACTCGCTTCAGGAAGAGCTTTGGTGAAGATATCGGCCAGTTGATCAGTGGTTCGAACAAAGTGAATTTCAACGTTTCCATCTTCCACATGATCCTTTATAAAGTGATACCTCAGTGCAATATGCTTGGTCTTGGAGTGTTGCACTGGGTTATGATAGATCCTAATTGCACTTTCTGAATCGCAATATAGTCGGATCTTTTTCATATTGAGTCCATAATCATGGAGTTGGCTTTGGATCCAAATCACTTGAGATGTACAGGAGCCTGCTGCGATGTACTCTGCTTCGGCTGTAGACAGAGAAACACATGTCTGTTTCTTTGATTGCCAGCTAACCAACTTCCCATCTAGGAATTGGCAGCCTCCAGTGGTGCTTTTCCTGTCTAAACCACATCCTCCAAGGTCTGCATCTGAGTAGGCTAGAACGAAGAAACCTGAGTTTGACGGATACCATAAACCGAGGGAGGTGGTTCGTTTCAGATACCGGAGTTTGTTTTTCACTGCAAGTATATGTGGTTCACGAGGATTCGCCTGAAACCTAGCACAATAACATACAAAAAACATTATATCAGGCCTGCTATCAGTAAGGTACATTAAGGACCCAATCATCTGGCGGTATAGCGTAATATCGACTGCCAGTTTTTCCAAGGATGGTGTGAGCTTGGTGCCGAACGCCATTGGAACTTTGACCTTTGAGTCTCCCATTATGCCAAATTTAGCAAGAAGAGTCTTGGTGTATGCTTCCTGGTTGATAAAGATGCCTTCGGGTCCCTATCTAATGTTTAAACCAAGGAAAAAGTTAATCGGACCCATTGAGCTCATTTCAAATTTAGTCTCCATCAGCTTTCTGAATTCAAATGTTAAGCTAGGATTCATTGAGCCAAAGATGATATCATCGACATAGATTTGAACTATCATAAGGTGGTTACCTTCCTTCTTACGAAAGAAGGTTGGGTCAACCGAACCTTGTTTGAATTTTGACATCTTTAAGAACTTAGTTAGCGTTTCATACCATGCCCTAGGTGCTTGTTTCAGACCATAAACTGCTTTGTCCAGAATATAACCGTGATTTGGGTACTTTTCATTGACAAAACCAGGAGGTTGCTCTACGTAAACCGTTTCTTCAAGTTCTCCATTAAGAAAGGCTCATTTTACGTCCATTTGGTAGACCTCGAAGTTCTTGTGTGCAGCATAGGCCAGAAATATTCGAACAGATTCCAGCCTAGCTACCGGAGCAAAAGTTTCTTCGTAATCAATTCCTTCTTCCTGGTAGTATCCTTTCACCACGAGACGAGCTTTATTTCGAATTACATTGCCTTCCTTGTCCATTTTGTTTCTAAAAACCCATTTGAGACCAACGACTGAGGCATCTGTAGGAGTTGGAATGAGGCGCCATACCTTGTTTCTTTCAAACTCATGGAGTTCGTCTTGCATGGATTGGACCCAATCAGAATGATCAAGAGCTGTGTTGACAGTCTTAGGCTCAACATTGGATACGAAAGAATTATACATGCAGAACTCTACTTTGGAGAATAGAGATGAGTGCTTCGCCTTCAGTTGAGATCGGGTCAGGACCTTTTCAGAGACATTACCCACTATCTGAGATACAGGATGATCTCTGGTCCATTTAATAAGAGGAGGGTAATTTGGATCATAGGATGGATCCAATTTGGAATTGACCATTTCTTCCAATTCAGACTGATTATCGTCATCGTAGAACATATCGGAGTTCTCCCCCTCGACTGATGAGCTTTCAGGTGTAGCTGGACTTTCTGGTGCTACAGGACATTCGGGTGTAGTTGAGCTTTCGGGTGTTGTAGGAATAGAATTCTCCCCCTCAACTGAAGCGCCTTGCTGAGGAGATTCGTTTGGAACTTGTTCTTCTTCACCTATTCGTTTGGCGGCATCTTCGACAATTTGCTTCAGATGGTCGACTTTTTTGTCTGCTGCCTTGGCTTCTGAGAGAGTAGCTTTCTCAGGTTCATTGAATAATTCCACAAACTGATCGAACAGATCAGCAATCGAGGCCGTGAGTTGACCTGTTTGAGAGAAAATCTCTCCAAATGCTTCTTCAGTAAACTTTATCTTTTTGATGTAGCTGTCATTGAAAGTCACATAATATGTTTCTTCAATTTTTCTGGAACGCTTATTTAAAACCCGATATGCCTTTGAAGTAAGAGAGTATCCCAAAAAAATTCCTTCATCAGCTTTAACATCAAACTTGTTACGATGTTCTTTGGAGTTGAAGATAAAGCATCGCAAACCGAATACATGGAAGAATTTTACATTCGGCTTCCTGTTATTGATGATCTCATAAGGAGTAAGAGAGAATCGCTTGTTGAGATAAGACTTGTTCTGCGTAAAACATGCTGCAGCAATAGCATCAGCCCAGAAATATAAAGGAAGAGAAGCGAAACTTAGCATCGTTCGGGCCGCATCACACAAGGATCGGTTTCGTCTTTCGGCAATTCCGTTCTATTGAGGCGTGTAGGGAGCTGAGAAGTTGTGACTGGTTCCTTTTTCTGCCAAAAAGTCTTCAAATTCTTTGTGCTTGAACTCCAGTACATTGTCGCTCCTGATGTTGCGAACGACTTTTCTCAGTTGCACTTCAACCTGCTTGATGAACATCTTTAGCTTAAGAGTAGCCTCAGATTTGTGCTTCAGAAAGAACACCCATGTAAAACATGAGAAATCATCAACAATAACAAGAATATACTTGCTACCGCCAATGCTTTCGATTCATGATGGACCACACAAGTCAATGTGAAGCAACTCAAGGGGTTCAATAACTTTTGTGTTTATAATAAAAGGGTGACTTTGAAGACTTTGTTTTCCCATTTCACATGCAGCGCACAAATGTTCTCGATCAAACTTGAGCAATGGGAGACCCCTAACATGACCTCCTGTGACAAGCTTGTTGATGTCTTTGAAGTTGAGATGTGAGAGCCTTCGGTGCCACAACCAGCTTTCGTCAGAATGAACTTTGGACAAAAGACATATAGCTGGATTTCCTTTGATTGGTTTGAGATTAAGAGGAAACATTTCGCCTTTTCGGTTTGATTTGAGAATGACCTTGTTTGATTTCTTCTCTATTTTTTCTGAACCTTCATCGTCAAATGAAACCTTGAGATCGGTACCGCCCACCAGTTGAGATACACTGATGAGATTGTGCCGCCCACCATTGGTTATCATCCCATAACCCTTTATCGTTCCATAAGAGTTGTTGCCGAACTTGATATTCCCACCATTTTGAAGAGATCGAAACTCCCTTAGCTCTTCCTTCCTTCCTGTCATGTGACGTGAGCAGCCACTATCAATGTACCATTCTTTGTCGAACTGCTCGTCACTTATGACCTACAAAAATTAAGCAGATTTAGGAACCCAAAGTTTCTTGGGTCCACGTGAGCCTTTCACAGGAACAGGAATAGTAAGAGTAACATCAACAAGATATGTTCTTTTTATTAATGTTGTCTCATCTTTCTTCTTAATAGTGAAAACTTTGATTTTGTTAGGGTTAGTTACAGACGTTTTGGTTTCAAATTTTGGTGTTTGGGCATTAGTTTGCTTTTGGTTTTCCTGGACTGAGGAAATCTTCGATTTTCCTTTCAAGTTCGTTGATGAATTTGAATTTTGTGCAGGAACAAAATTGGGTTTAGATGAGAATTGAGAATGAGAGGAATCAGAACGAGTGAATTTAGAATGGGAGTTTTTTCTGACTTGAGGTTCTAAATGACCCTTTTGTTTTTGGTCATTGGAGGGACCGAACCTGGACCTTCAGTAGCTTTTGCCTTCATTACCGAACCTATCCTTTCGGTTGCTGTTGCTCTCGGGACCGAATTTTTCCTTTCGGTTGTTGTTGCTCTCGGGACTGAATCTGTCCTTTCGGTTGTCGTTGCTCTCACGACCGAACCTAACCTTTCGGTTCTGTTCCTCATGTGGCCCGAAAGCCTTTTTTCTGACTTTGAATTTCTATCATGATAAGAGAAATTAGTGTTTTGAAAGCGCCAAAATTGCTTTCGCTCAGAGAGATTCTTTTTGAATCTTAGGTTTCTTTGCTGCTTTTGATTTTTCACCTGTTTCAGTTGTCTATGGATATTAGCCTTTTGCTTTAGCTTCTTGACAGCCGGTTCACTCTTCGTAGATAAGGTTTCGCTTGTGGAGTTGACTTCTTTTACACGTATTTCTTTTGTGCCACTAGTGCTTGGCACGTCAAAGTTGTCAGACTTATTCAATGGCTCTGGTACATATCTCCCTTTTGTTTTCCAGGATGTTCGCTCTGACAAACCAACTGTTTCGTCGGCATTATCTATAGGAGCTGACCAGAAGAACTCATCACAGCCATCTGCGTTATCTTCGTTCACTATGGCAGTGAGTTCGGCTGTTTGATGTGCGGTTACTCCAGTGACTTTATATACCTAATTTGGGGTAGTTCTAACCTTCTGAAACACAAGAGATTTTTCTTTAAGGGCTGGGGACTTATTCTTGGACAAACGAGCGAATTCCACAGAATTTTCAAAAATTAGATTTTTGTGATTTTCGGGTTCGCTCTTGACAAACTCAGAACAGTCGACTTCAACCTCTACAGAAATTTCACTCATATCATCGTCCTCATTAAGTTCAGATGCGTTTTCAACATCAATTTTATTTTCTGAGCTTAAATTCGCACTCAATGAGTCGAATTTTTGTATGGTTTCGGTCCTTAGTTTCAGTTTATCGTTTTCATCCAAAAGATTTTTCAGCATGTCCTTATGGCCTTTGGACTTTATAAAAGATTCTATTTTGTCCAGACCGTACATATAAGTAGGATTCACATCATCAAACGAAACAACACTTTCACAGTTGTATGCTTCAGCATCGATTTCATCCTCCTTAAACTCAAGGAAGGGTAAAATCATGCGATGTATTTTCTGCCCTATTTCACAATTCATATGCAATTGAGTAATGTTAGCGTAAAGTCTTTTAGCAATCAAACAAAAAACATTTCTTTGTTTTAAAAGTTTCAAATTGTCTCTTTGCAAATAAATGTTTTCATCCTTAGACTTAATCAGCTCTGACTCCTTCTGCTCAATCCACATCCTTCGCTCCTCACTCTTGGATGACACCCTGCTTATTTGGTCAGTTAGGTTAGAATTGGTGACCTGTGTTTGAGTTAAACAACTATCCAGATTTGAGATTCTTGAATTTAAGTTATTTAATTCCTTTTCATATGATTTCTGTGGAATTTTGAATGAAATAAAAAGAGATTGTACCTTCTTGATCAATTTATCAAGTTCATTGATCTGCACACTGAGAGGTTTTGCTGTGAAGCATAAGTCCTCTCGCTCCTTAGTGTCCTCATTTCCGCCATATGTATTGTATCCCCTCATGTGAGATACGTCAGTCACCATCAGACACTTTCCACTGCTTTCACCACCTCTTGCTACATACGCTTTTCCATGAGAAGGCTTTCTCACCTCATCATCTTCTGAGTCGGTCGACCACACTTGTACGCCACCGAACTCGTCATCCTCTACCAAACCCTGTACAATAAGAGCATTCATAGAAGGATTAGTAGCAGCTTTCTTTCTCTTAATCTCTTCTAGCTTTTTCATCAGGATTGCCTCTTCATCTTTCTCCTCATCTTTCTCTGCCATTTTCTTCAGAACACAATCTTTGGCATAATGATTCTTTCCTCCACAGTAATAGCAGCTGACACCAGAATCTCCTTCAACCTTCGCCTCTTTCTTTGGTTCCTCAGTCTTCGGCTCCTCCCTTACTTTTTCTGAACTGTAGCTTCCCTGCCAATTTTGGTTCTTATTGGTAGGAAACCTCTTCTTGATGAACCTTTTTGGATTTGACACCATCATAGCATAATCTTATGAAGTAAGATCGTAGTCCTCCAGGTTCAGATCTTCATCTTCTACTACATTCTTGCTTTTGGACACGAGGGCCAAGGACCCCAAGTTTGAGACCACATTCTTCTCTTGCATCACAATATTTTCTTGGGATTTCAGAATTCCCACCAGTTTTGCCAGCGAATATGACTTGAACTGCTTGTGAGCTTTAACTGTAGACACAACAGCTCTCCATTCGGATCTTAAGCCATTCAGAAAGGTGACCTTCTGTTCAATCAGCTTCCTTTCGATATCATGTTTGATCATCTTGCTGAGAAGATGATTGAAGCGATCAAACGTCTGTGTAACAGACTCATCGGAGTTTTGCTTGAACTCACCAAACTCAGACAAAAGCAAGGTCTGAATTGAGTGTTCTAAATCTTCATCTGTAGAATACAGCTCTCGCAGCCGATCACAGATTTCTTTAGCTGTACTGCAGGAACTCACCAACCTAAACGTATCAAACTGAAGAGCGAATCGGATCAGTCTCAATGCTTTGATGTTGCACTGAAACTTCTCCTTTTCGTCTTGAGCAATGTCTTTCACATCTTTTAACATATCATTATACTCTTTCTGTGTTTTAATGATTCTGAATGTTCCTGAATGAGCAAATGGTCCAGACACAATAGCTTCCCATATGAGATACCCATTATCTTCAGATCCGATGACATAGTCTTCAAAATGATGCGCCCATACCTCGTAATCCTGAGTGTAAAGAATTGGAATCTTTGTCGTTGATCCAATATTGTTTGAGATGTTGATAGGATTAGATTGAGAATCGTCCATGCTTGATCGTTTAACCTGTTGCAAGATCAGACTTGTAATATTTAATATTAGGGCAAAACGAATAAATAATGAGATACGTCAATTATGGAGTGACGGCTCAATAAATATCAGTTAATGCGGAATAACCCTAATCACTTCTTTCACAGAAGAGATGTGTATGAATTACACAGCCTCCTGCTCTGATACTAACTGATGAGTTTATAAAAACTCTTGATCGATTAGATCTTATAACAGGCAAAACAAGAAAGTAATAACAGTAAGACAAAAAACACAAGAATGGATCTGAATGAGTCAAATGATTCTATTAACTCAATCCTCAGCAGAGCTCGATGAAGAACTTCCGTTGTAGAGGATTCTAGGGTTACAAAAGATAAGAACGTGAACGCTATCAAAATCTCTATCAAAATCTTTTGTTAAAGAATGCATGCAAGCATCTATAAATAAAAAACCCTACAAAGAACTCATGGATGGACAGGCCCATACCGGAGAGAAAACTGGACTAGCTAACGAGCCCAAAGACGCAACACTAACCGGACCTAATAATGATGTAACTAGTACGCATGAATATGGAAGCAGTTTTATGTCTATATATGTACACATGATATATAATTAATATTTAAACGACCTTCGGACGAGTACCCGATATCCTATCAGACCACATCCAAATCGAGGAAAAGGAAACAAGGTGGATAGCCTTCCTAAGTCTTTTAAACATTACTTATATAACTATACATATACGGGCATGCAATTTATAATAAGTGTAACAAAGTGTAAGTAAAAGTATTTGATACGTAAAAGAGTTTGTAAAACATTTTGAAGTAAAACAGTTTGATAAATAGTTTGGATAGTGATAAAATCATTGGTTTTATAGTTATTAATCACATGTGATTGATGTAATAACTATTAGTATTCAACTTGTATTCCCCCCCCCCCCCCCCCATAAAAGCATTTAAAACATTTAAAAGTATTTCAAAGGTTAATTAAAGGGGTATGAACTCACCTGTAGTGAGTGGTTCTGATGACAATGTTGGATTAGATGCTAGGTGTCAAGTGGTGACTTGAGTACACACGTGAATCCTATTTAGCATATATTGGACATATATGATTATAATTAGTATTATGAACGACTAATTAATGTATTGGGACCACCTTAGGGACTAGCAAACACTTATAATGAAGTGTTACGATCATATATGATTGTATGAGGGTTTATAAGGCTATACAAGAAAGTGTATGGCCAAAATACACACTATATGTGTGTGTACGGCCAGGTGTAGCACACGTGTGAGGCCATGTGTGTGGCCAGGTGTGCTGCCAGTACATGTGTGCGGCCATGTGTGCGGCCAGGAGTGCTGCCAGATGGTGTTCTTGGTGTTCTTGGTGTTCTTGGTACCTTTTATGAAGATCTTCAAATAAAATGGATGATACTTGAGAGGATTTCGAGTTCTATGCTTGAAGAAGTGAAAGAAGTGTTAAAAAATGACTAAGTATGGTATACATAGGTGGAGTGTGCGGTTGGGAAGAGTGTGAGGCCGCAAACACAAGTGTGTAGCCGCACACTCAAGTGTGTGGCCGCACACTCCATGTGTTGGAGTGTTTGGCCCGGTTTTGATTCCCACACTTCGAGTTAACCCTTTTTAACACTCCTACCTTGATTATATCACATTTAGAACGCTTCATTAGGTTCTAAAGGGTACTACCATATAGTAATATAAGTCTAATATTGGAAAGAATTGAAGAGTGTACGCGAGAAATTTTCGGGTTGTCACACCAGCGAACCACAATCGGGGCCTCAACCCCTTACGCTGCGCATACTGAGAGTTACACCCAACGTAAGTCCCAGTTTAGCCATTTCTTAGATTTTGGTCTTAAACGGTTAAGACACTCCTTCAGCTTCCAGATCTGACTCTCTTACAACCTCTTATTCCATAAAGTCGGAACCTTTAAGCCTTTGCATGGCTGTAAAGGTCCTTAGACCCTCAAACCTCTTTCCTTTTTCCCTCCAAAGGTCTAGATCTCATGCATGGCTCCATATTTACGTCCAAAATTGCATTTTTATGAACATACAACACTTATAGTCCTGAAATATAATAGATCTAGGCCAATGGATGCCATTTGCTCATAAAGTCTCCATTTTGGGACCAAAAACCCTAGAAATTGGTCCAAGAAGCACACAACACAAATAACATGGCAAGATTTGAGCTTTTTACCTCGGGAAGAAGCTCAAACCTCTGAAAAGCTCAGATCTATTCTTTTCCACAAGCTTTTAGCCTCCAAAATAGCCTCTTCTTCTCTTCCACCACCTTGAAATGACACTTAGAAGCTTAGAATACCAACACTCTAGCTAGAAACGAAGGAGGGCACTATTTTAGGGTTTCACTCTCTGTAATGGAGGCTAAGTTCAAGGCCATAGCATTCCTTTTATAGTGCACAATCCCCAAATTAGGGTTTACACCTGGGCTCGCTACGCCCAACGTAACCCTGGGTACGCCCGACGTACCCAGGCGAGTCCGCGTCCAAAATAAGTGTGTGAGTACACGCAGCGTACTCGCAATCCTAACCTTTCACTTAAGGGACTTAATTTGACAACTTGGGAAAGGAGAAGGGTTAAATAGCTTTACCTGAATTTCGGGATGTTACAATTCTCCCCTACTAGAACCAGACTTCGCCCTCGAAGTCTCATGCCAAAAACAACTCTGGGTGCTACTCCCACATCTTCGACTCTGGCTCCCAAGTCAGCTCGGACCCCCTCCGATGCTGCCACTGGACCTGAACCAGGGGCCCCTCCTTGTTCCTCAGAACCTTGGTCTTTCGATCCAAGATTGTGATCGGCCTCTCAACATACTTCAGACTCGCGTCCACGTGGATATCCTCCAACGGTACCACTGCCGACTCGTCGGCTATACACTTCCTCAGCTGAGACACGTGGAAGGTATCATGAATCTGGCTCAACTCCGCATGTAGATCCAAACGATATGCTACTATGTCCACCCTCGTGGTCACCCTAAACAGCCCAATATACCGGGGCCCCAGCTTGCCCCTCTTCTTTAATCGAATCAATCCTTTCCAAGGAGACACTTTCAAGAGTACAAAATCCCCGACCTGAAACTCGAGCTCGGATCGTCGCCTATCCGCTTAACTTTTCCGACGACTCTGAGCTGTCAACAATCTCTACCTGACCTGCTGTATCTGCTCTGTCGTATGAAGCACTATCTCAGTGCTTGTAACAGCCCAAAATCTCAAAGTATTGTTAAATTGCATTTTGGGGTATTTTAAAGGGGAGACTCGGCGAGTTGGAGCAAGACTCGCCGAGTAGGGTCGCAGATTTGGTCGCGGGTTCGCGACTGGACTCGACGAGTCCATTAGGGACTCGGCGAGTCGACGCTGTTCAGCTGAAACCCTAGCCGTTTCGATTCTGGATCGTATATAATGTCTTTAGGGCCGTCATGTCTCGTCTTTTGGCCGATTGAAGATAACCTAAACGGCTGTGGGCATCTGGAGCAAGGGTGAAGGCTAGTGGAAGCTTAAAGAGGTTGATAGGCAAGGAGAGGCTAGGTGGTGATCAAAGGAGGATCAAGGGGTTGAGCTCTGAAGGTTGGGGACGCAGGGATCACGTTTTCCAGGGAACCTGCGGGCTAGCGGATTGTGCGCGAGTAGCTCGAAGAGGTTATAGCCTGCGTACTACGAGGTGAGTCTTCTCACTATACCTCACCCGGAAGGGTTTGATTGTGTGACCGGAAGGTCAAGTATGTTGTGTGTTATGTTTATATGCTATGAATGGAAAGTTGGCTGCTACGCGTGTTATACATGCTTATATATGGGCCGGAAGGCAAGGTATTATGTGACAGAAAGGTCAGGTATGATATGTGATATATGTGCTTTATGTGTGAGAGTATTTGTATTATGTGTTATATATGTGTATGGGCCGGAAGGCGATTATCTTGTGGACCGAAAGGTCCGGGCCGGAAGGCGACGTTATGTGGATCGAAAGATCCGGGCCGGAAGGCAACGTTATGTGGATCGAAAGATCCGGGCCGGAAGGCAAAGTTATGTGGATCGAAAGATCCGGGCCGGAAGGCGATATTATGTGGATCGAAAGATCCGGGCCGGAAGGCGTATGTGCGTAAGGTATATTGGGGAACTCACTAAGCTTCGTGCTTACGTTGTTTATGTTATGTTGTTTCAGGTTCTTACAGTAACGCGGGATGGCAACGGTTCGATTGTACACACCGAAGAAAGAGTTGTGTTTTGGAGGATCCTGGTCTTCTATTATAATGAAAATGAAACCATGTTTTGTAATTCGAATGTGAATACGATTTTAAACAAGTGTTTTTAATATTAAATTGATTATTTAAATAAAAATTTTGTTTTTGGAAATCTTGGTGTTACAAATTGGTATCAGAGCCTTGGTTTGAGGGATTCGGACGCGCCTACGGGTAAATCTGGACTCAAACTGAGGAAGTAAGAAAAAGTTTTACAAATGGTTTTCTAAGAGTGAATAAGAGTTCAAAGAGAAAGCAAGAAAGAGCAGTGTGTACAATCAGCCAGAGCCAAACGGTGATTTCCCAAAATACCCTTACTTTTGTATTATGAAATATCTATTATGCACTTTATGAGACATTATTGCATGCTAGAGACAGGCTAGGTACTTCACATCTTAGGACTAGAGTGGCCTGATTTGTGATGCCTTAGTCTTGGGTTTGCTGTTATATGTGCGTTATGCTTTTATGTGTATGTGATGAGTGAGAGTATCTAGTTAGAACGCACAAGGGGTAAAGCTACGGAGTACAGAGGTACTTCCGAGGGTGAGTCGAGAAGGTGGAGCTACCACAGATGGGGAGTCCTATGTATGCTTCAATGCTCGAATGCTGCTTGCTTTGTGCTTTGTGGAGTTATCGATGATGGGAGTCAGCTACCAAGTGAGTATGACGATACTCAGGAGGTAGAGGGCTGGCATCATTGGGAACTCTTCAGCAGCTGATAGCAAAGAAGTGGGAGGACAGCGGAAGGGACTAGGGAGTAAACCTAGCCAGATGAGTGCGCTGGTAGAGTAGAGGATTTCGCTGGAAAGCGAGCACGCGCGATGAGATTGGTGAAAGAGCAGGTTTATCAGCTACTTAGGAACTCTGGAATGGTCCGTGTGGAAAGTATGGGTAGATGTGGCAGGTAGTATGGGCCCGTACTACTGAAAGCAGAGGACCCATACTTGATACAGGGGGCATTCTGAAGGTCCTAAGGAACAGATTGAGGGGTGATGTTATGGTTCGGATACCATACATCGGAGCGAATACAGAGTGATGTTATGGTCAGGGCACCATACATCGGAACAGATTGAGATAGATGTTGTGGTTCGAGTGCTATACATTGGAGCAGGTTGAGGAATGGTGCTATGGTTCAGGTACCATACACCGAAGCATGTTGAGGAAGGATGTCATGGGATGAGTACCATGGTTCGTAGTGGATGATGCTTGTGGCTATCTTGTTATCCGGTTATCGATCGGACGAGCACGAGCGAGCGGGATGCGAGGATTCGCGAGATCCGGCGTGATGAGGTTGCTGCATTGTTGCGGGTTGAGTCGCCAGAATTGTTTGGGTCGATCAGGACCACTATAATTGAAGTAGTTTGATGAGCGATATGCGGCTTTCGCAGAGACGGCTGCCGCGGCGGTTACAGCGGCTGTAGCAACGGCAAAGAAAGGGACTAGTTGAGGTTTTCAGTATCGGGACTTCTATTATGCGAAGCCTCCCACATTCGATAGAGTTCAGGACTCGATTGTTGCTATGAGATGGTTATCAGACATGGAGGGGTGTTTCTCCACGAGTTTATGCCCTGCTGATCAGAGGGTGGGGGTGCTCTGAACCTTTTGAGGCTCGGGGCGAAGGATTGGTAGAGATTGACCACGAGGTCATTTTCCGATGCGCAGAGGGCTGCAGTTTCATGGGATCAATTTAGAGGGATGTTCAGTACTCGCTATGTTCCGCGGGATGAAAAGGAGAAATTGGCTCGGAAGTTCCTTGAGCTGAATCAGGATTTGGAGTCGGTGACTGAGAGCACCGGGATGTTTATTGAGAGGGCGATGTTTTGCCCTGAGTTCGCTTCGGAGCAGGCTCAGATGTCCCGATATCCGAGTATATCAGACAGTTCGTGTCTGCGCAGAGGCGCGAGACCGTGTTGGTATCGCAGGAGGCCGCCATGTGGCGTGAGTTAGAGGTCGAGTTGCAGTTGCGTGAGATGAGGCAGGCCCCGATGCAGTCGCAGTCGGCGCCGAAACGGTCCATGACCGTAGATGTCAGAATGCGGGATCGGAGCGGTCACACTTGTGGGAAGTGTGAGAGAGACGGCACCGGAGCTTGTTGGCCAGTGGTGCATGCCGCAAGTGCGGAAAGGAGGGGCATGGTGCACGAGATTGTCGGCAGTCAGTGCCAATTCGGGGTTTCAGGATTTTTATCAGTGTCGGCAGGTTGGACATTTGAGGGTCAACCGTCCACAGTATTCTGCAGAACCGGTGCAGGCTCTAGCATCGGCCACCTTGAGGAGTTCAGGAGGAGGACAGGATGGAGCAGAGCCCAAGGGCTCAGGGTCGTGCTTATTGGCTTGTGACAGAGGGAGACGGAGCAGTGCCGGAGGCAGCTGCGGGTATGATGCTCTCTTGATGTCTTGAGTGGATTGCGTTGATTGTGGCGTATTGTTTGTGCTGGTAGTGTGGATTTCGATGCGGTAGTCGTTGTTTCGCGGGATTGGCATGGTTATGGACTGGTGCTTCAGGTTTCGTTCTGGCATTCGTTGTTCCCTGATGGTTTGGTATGGTTATAGTCTGGTGTTTTAGTGCCGGTAACTTTGTGCGGTTTTCGATGCGATATTCAACCTTTGGCAGGTTGTGGGTTTGGTTATGGATTATTGCTTGGGAATTCCGTTGGTCATCGTTCGTGAGGGTTGATAGTGGAGGTGCGGCACTGGGTTGAATGACGGGTAGCGTCTGCAGTTGTGGAGTGGATAATTGGAAGATCGGATTCTTTTGAGCGGATTGATCAGGGAGGATATGTGTTTTTGCTGAGGGTTGCTTACGCTTGTGGGAAGCAGTCAGTGGGTAAATGTTCTCTTTGTGCAGGATTGTTCTGAGAGGTCGTTAATGACGATCGGTGGCAGTTAGTCAGTGCTTTAGTGGGGGAGAATTAGAAAATTCTCCGGGAGATCGATAAGTATGTGAGGGTGCTTAGCTGCCGGGATTCAGCAGTGTTTGTCAGCGCAAAGTATAGGCCGACGAGAGCGAGTGTTGGATATGCAGGGCGAGATACAGACCTAGGGCATTTGATTGTGGAGGCCTGAGAGGAGGTCGGGATCAAGCTTGAGTAAGTAATCGGAATTTTGCGATCAGCGTATTGGTACGTTTGGGGTACGTGATGGTTGTACTGCATTAATCCCACGGGATTATGTTGTGCATGTTTCTAGAGCTGGAACCGGAAGGTTCCCAGAGTTAGAACCTGAGGGTTCGCAGAGTTGGGTGTACGGACCCACAGAGATATAGCCTCGAGTGGCTAGTATGTGTTATGAGAGTCGGTCCAGTCATACTGGAGACTCTGTTGGTATTGCTGGATTAGTTTGAGATTTGCGGATCACGTATGTTGCAGTGTGATCGCATTGGAAGGTCTGGCCCTGGGTTGTTGATCTTGTTTAGCGGAGGCAGTGATTTTGATGAGTGGAGAGAGTGCATGGGATTGAGAGCCCCTGCGATGAGAACCAGAGTATGTGAATAGCGGTTACGCAAAAAGGGTGGTGTCGCTTGGGGCGAGCACCGTGGCACCGGTTGGAGTGGCATTATGTTCAAGAGGGTTCCGTGGAAAAGGAAAAAAAAAAAAAAAAAAAAAGGAGGGTATGTAACTCCGAAGGGGGGTGCAAGTTCACGAAAGTGAAAGCTGCAGAGCAGAGTTATGGATAGAGTATTTCGAGTATGGTTTTGAGCATCGTGTTCGCGGCAGTGGAGTAGGAACCCATCCGGTTGGGATGTCTGTTGAGGCTCAGAAAGGATGCATGGAGAGAGAAAATTTTAAATTCTCAGTGTGAATCTAATCAGAGTTTAGGGTGGATGTAGTGGTTCATCTTGAAAGATGTTCGAGGATATCATCAGTGTATCGGGTCTTTCCACCTGCGGGTGTTGGGATTAGTTCAGTATGTGTATGTGTTGGTGAGAGGGAACTTGTGAGAGTTGATCTGAGAGGGAGAACGGATCTCTCAGTCGGTCCGGAATGAGCAAAGTGGGCTTTGGATCGGGGATCCGGTGGTTCAGGGTTTCCTAACCCTTATGGGCTGAGTGATCGTTGAGATTTGGAGCAGAGTGCATCTTGGGTAATTTCCGTTTACAAAGAGTGATGAGCAGTTCAGAGTTCGTATTTAGTTGACAAAGCAGACTCAGCAGGTTAAAGAGAGTTAGTGATCGTTAGAGTTATCAGGAAAGTTATGCAGGCAGACGCCGTTACGAGCATGTGATTCAGGTCAGCGACTTCGTATTTCTGACGGGGTGCTTCGATTTAGGAAGAGGGGTAAATGGGGGGCCCCGGTATGTCGGGTCTTTTCGTGAAGGTGCGAAGGTAGGAAGGGTGGCCTATCGTTTGGAGCTGTCAACGGAATTGGGACGGATCCATGACACTGGTATGTGTCGCAGTTGAAGAGGTGTATAGCGGATGAGTCAGCAGTGGTTCTACTAGAGAACGATTAGGTGGATGTGAGCCTGTGTTACGTCGAGAGGCCAGTGGCCGTCGGAGATCGGAAGATCAAGGTTCTGAGGAACAAGGAGGTACCTCTGGTATTGGTTCAGTAGCGGTCTCGGGAGAGATCGGTAGTGTCTAGGAAGCCGAAACGTGAGATGCGGGAGCAGCAGCCAGAGCTATTTTCAGAGTAAGACTTCGAGGGCGAAGTCTAATTCTAGTGGGGGAGAATTGTAACAGCCCAAAATCTCAAAGTATTGTTAAATTGCATTTTGGGGTGTTTTAAAGGGGAGACTCGGCGAGTTGGAGCAAGACTCGCCGAGTAGGGTCGCAGATTTGGTCGCGGGTTCGCGACTGGACTCGACGAGTCCATTAGGGACTCGACGAGTCGACGCTGTTCAGCTGAAACCCTAGCCGTTTCGATTCTGGATCGTATATAATGTCTTTAGGGCCGTCATGTCTCGTCTTTTGGCCGATTGAAGATAACCTAAACGGCTGTGGGCATCTGGAGCAAGGGTGAAGGCTAGTGGAAGCTTAAAGAGGTTGATAGGCAAGGAGAGGCTAGGTGGTGATCAAAGGAGGATCAAGGGGTTGAGCTCTGAAGGTTGGGGACGCAGGGATCACGTTTTCCAGGGAACCTGCGGGCTAGCGGATTGTGCGCGAGTAGCTCGAAGAGGTTATAGCCTGCGTACTACGAGGTGAGTCTTCTCACTATACCTCACCCGGAAGGGTTTGATTGTGTGACCGGAAGGTCAAGTATGTTGTGTGTTATGTTTATATGCTATGAATGGAAAGTTGGCTGCTACGCGTGTTATACATGCTTATATATGGGCCGGAAGGCAAGGTATTATGTGACAGAAAGGTCAGGTATGATATGTGATATATGTGCTTTATGTGTGAGAGTATTTGTATTATGTGTTATATATGTGTATGGGCCGGAAGGCGATTATCTTGTGGACCGAAAGGTCCGGGCCGGAAGGCGACGTTATGTGGATCGAAAGATCCGGGCCGGAAGGCAACGTTATGTGGATCGAAAGATCCGGGCCGGAAGGCAAAGTTATGTGGATCGAAAGATCCGGGCCGGAAGGCGATATTATGTGGATCGAAAGATCCGGGCCGGAAGGCGTATGTGCGTAAGGTATATTGGGGAACTCACTAAGCTTCGTGCTTACGTTGTTTATGTTATGTTGTTTCAGGTTCTTACAGTAACGCGGGATGGCAACGGTTCGATTGTACACACCGAAGAAAGAGTTGTGTTTTGGAGGATCCTGGTCTTCTATTATAATGAAAATGAAACCGCTTTTTGTAATTCGAATGTGAATACGATTTTAAACAAGTGTTTTTAATATTAAATTGATTATTTAAATAAAAATTTTGTTTTTGGAAATCTTGGTGTTACAGTGCTTCCCATCACTCGCTGTCCCACCTCTCCCCAACTGATGGGAGTCCGACACCTCCTCCCATACAAAAATTCAAAGGGAGGCATACCAATGCTCGAATGGTGGTTTTTTTATAAGAAAACTCAGCCAATGACAGATACGTGTCCCAACTTCCTCCGAAGTCCAACACACATGCCCGAAGCATGTCTTCGAGCGTCTGAATCGTCCGCTCACTTTGTCTGTCCGTCTGCGGGTGGTAAGTGGTACTGAAATGCAGCCTCATGCCCAACTCCTCGTGGAACTTCTTCTAGAACCTGGAAGTAAAACGTATATCCCAATCTGATACAATCAAGATCGGCACTCCATGCCGCGATACCACCTCTCTCACATACAACTCTGCCAGCCTCTTAACAGAAAAGCTCTCACTGATAGCAAGGAGGTGAGCGCTCTTCGTCAGTCGGTCGACGATTACCCAAATTGCGCCAACACCCCTCGTGGTCCTCGGCAACTTGGTGATGAAATCTATAGAAATATGTTCGCACTTCCATTGGGGAACCTCAAGTGGCTGCAAAAGGCCATGCGGTCGCTGGTGCTCAGCCTTAACCCTGCGACAGGTTAAACACCTCTCAACAAACCATGCTACATCCCTTTTCATACATGGCCACCAATAATCCTTCTTCAAATCCAAATACATCTTAGTGGCCCTGGGATGGATCGAAAATCTCGATTTATGCGCCTCCTCCATCAAGGTGGTGCGCGCTCCGCCTGCATACGACACCCAAATCTGACCCTGAAGGGTCATCAGCCCACGACTATCGGTAATGAACTCCGACACTTGCCCGATCACTCGCTCCCACTTCCGGTTCTCCGGTCTCACAGCCTCTGCCTGGGCCTCCCAAATGGTGTCCAACACCGGAGTCATTACTGTCAACCACATACAAATATCCCGAATTGGGGCGCTATCCGCCCTACGGCTCAGGGCGTCAGCTACAACATTAGCCTTGCCCGAGTGGTACAGGATCTCACAATCATAATCCTTTACCACATCCAGCCATCTTCTCTGCCGCATATTCAGATTGGGCTGGTCCATCAAATACTTCAAACTCTTGTGGTCCGTGTAGATGGTATACCGAACCCCATACAAGTAGTGACGCCAGATCTTAAGGGCGAACACCATTGCCCCCAACTCCAAATCATGGGTGGGATACCTCGTCTCATGAGGCTTCAGCTGCCTCGACGCATACGCTATAACATGCCCCCTCTGCATAAGTACTGCACTCAACCCCGATATCGATGCATCACAGTACGATACAAAATCTTCCATCCCTTCCGGGAGGGCTAGCACCGGGGATTCGCACAATCTCTGGCGAAGTGTCTCAAACGAGGTCTACTGCTCCGGACCCCATGAAAAAGAAACACCCTTCCGGGTAAACCTGGTGAGAGGCACGACGATCTTGGAGAAGTCCCTGATAAATCTTCAATAATAGTCGGCCAACCCTAGAAAACTTCTAATCTCGGTGGGTGATGTTGGAACCTCCCATCTCATAACCGCCTCAATCTTGGCCGGATCGACCAATATCCCATCTTGGTTAACTAGGTGTCCCAAGAACTGGACCTCTCGTAACCAAAAATCACACTTGGTGAATTTGGCGAAAAGCCTCTCCGATCTCAATACCTCGAGAATCTCTCTCAGATGCTCCTCGTGCTGCTCTCTAGATCTCTAATACACCAAAATATCATCAATGAACATGATCACCGACCGATCCAGCATCAGTCTGCACACCCTGTTCATGAGATCCATGAACGCTGTCGGTGCATTGGGTAGCCCAAAAGGCATCACCACGAACTCGTAATGCCTATAACAAGTTCCGAACGCTGTCTTCTGGATATCCTCATCCAGAACCCTCATCTGATGATATCCCGACCTCAAGTCTATCTTGGAGAACCAAGACGCCCACTGCAACTGATCGAACAAATCGTCAATCCTCGGTAACGGATAACGGTTCTTGACCGTCAACTTGTTCAACTCCCGGTAATCGATGCACATCCGGTGCGAACCATCCTTTTTCTTGACAAAAAGGATCGGCGCTCCCCAAGGTGAGCTACTCGGTCTAATAAACCCTTTCCTCAGCAGCTCCTGAAGCTGCAAGGATAACTCCTGCATCTCTAGCAGCAAGGTGATAAGGCGCCTTGGTGATAGGTGCTGCCCCTGGAACCAAATCGATACGTAACTCTACTTGCCTCTCGGGAGGCACACCCGGCAATTTCTTGGGAAAAACATCCGGGAACTCGCACACTATCGGAACCTCATCAATTGAACTTGGCCTCTCAGCGCCCACTCGTGTGTCCATCACATAGGCTACGAACCCGCTGCAGCCCTGCTGCAAACTCTGTCTCGCTCTGGCAGCCAAACAAAAACGTTGACCCACATCGGGTACCCTTTCCGTACACTGTAAGTACTCCCCCGCTAGGGTCTCGTATCGTCACCAACTGACCCTCGCAGTCTATAACAGCTCTAAATCGGCTCAACCAATCCATGCCCACTATGACACATACGTCCCCCATCGCAATCGGGACCAGATCTACCGGGAACTCCACACCGAAGATCTCAAGTATACATCCTCGAATCACATCCGTAGCATACACCGCTTGCTCGTCAGCTATAGAAACTCGTAGAGGTCGACTCAACGCCTCTCGTCGGATACTGATGTGCTGACTAAATGCCAAGGAAACAAATGACCGACTCGCACCCGAGTCAAATAACACTAAAGCAGGTACAAAATTTACAAGAAAAGTACTTACGCATATCATAATATAAGCACAACACCTCAAACTCAATCATAAATAAATGAAAAATACATACCAGCCACGACATCGGGCGTTGCACGAACCTCCTCCTCTGTCAACTGGAAGGCTCTCCCGCGAGCCTTCGGTGCCTCGTCCTTCACCGGCCGAACCTCAGCAGCGCGCACGGCGGTAGGGGGCAGATTCCTGTTGTGCTCCCTGTGTTGTCCCCCGCAGCTACAGACACTCGGCCTTCCGATGGCCCGTCTGGTTGTAATGGAAGAAAACCATGAATCCCTTGGGGTAGTCCTTGGCTATATGCCCCTCCTTGCCACATTTGTAGCCAGCACCAGATCGACAAACCCCATCATGTCCCTTGCCACCCTTTCCGCAAGTGCGGCCCTTCTGGCCTCCAGATCTCGAATCGACGGGCTTTCCCACTTGGCTGCCGGCTAAGACTGTGAGTCTCGGCCTCCTCCCTGGCCTGCGTCTCCAACTCAATCTCTCTCTTCCGGGAATTTGTCTGAAGCTCAGCAAATGTCTGGTAAGTCGAGTTTGATATGAACTCCCGAATATCCCTCTTCAAAATGCTCAAATATCGGCTCATGCGTGCCTGCTCAGGGCAGAACATCGCCCTTTCATGAAACTTCCTGGTAATCACTGTAACTGAATCAGTACCCTGCTTGAGGGTCAAGAACTCCTAAGCCAACTGCTCCCTCTCCACATGGGGAACATACTCATCTCTGAACAAGGTGGTGAACCTCTCCCAGGTCACCTCAGAAATCTCCGCAAGAGTGAAGCTCGCCGTCACGAACTTCCACCAGTCCTTCGCTCCCAGGTGAAGCTGGTTCAGCGTGAACCATACCCTCAGATGCTCTGGACAAGAACAAGTGTAGAAGCATCCCTCGATATCAGAAATCCATCTCATTGCAGCGATTGGATCCTGCGTCCCATCAAACTCTGGTGGCTTCGTGTTGCTGAAGTCTCGAAACAACAATGAGTCACCTCCCTGAGGCCTGGCAACAACAACGACGGCAGTAGCTGCAGCAGTCGCAGCCTCAGTCAATGTTGTGTACCGCTCATTGAAGGTCTCAATCAATGTGGTCTTGATAGACCCAAACATCTCTAGAATCTCGGCTCGGATGGCAGCAACCACCTCCTCAAGAATCAGCATGCGGATCTCCTCCTCGGTAACACCACTGCTCTCAGGTATGTGGCGTGTCCCAACGATGATGTCTCTCTGAAATACAACATAAAATATCAGAGACCCGCTCGAGCATACTCGCACTCGATAACACCTCCCTACTTGTTCCCTAGTACCCTAAGGATTCTTACTTGGACTGCGCACTGATATGGTGTCTTCGGTAGTACATGCCCTTATACTACCACCCACACCGCATCAATATTCACCCCAAGTCCTCCTCCATGGATCCCATATCACAAGTACTCTACACCTCGCTGTCATAGACTACCCTTCGTTAGATCTCTCATCAGCTCCTCACTGCTATCTACTCACTCTCAAGGAGCAGAAATCTTCCTAGGCTATGGTATCACAAATCAGGCCACTCTAGTCCTAATATGAATACCTAGCCTACTCTAGCATGCATACCATATGATAACATATCTCATAACACATAATGTAAGCGTATTTTGGGAAATCACCGTTCGGGCGCTGACTGATTGTACACACTGCTCCGTTCTTCCTTTTTCCAAAATCCTTTACTCTCTTAGAAAATTGTTTATTTATGAAAAACTTTCTCAAATCCTCATTTTGAGTTCGGATACATCCGAAGTTGCACCCGAATCCCTCAAACCAAGGCTCTGATACCAACTTGTAACGACGTAAATTTCAAAACAAATTTTCACATTTTAAAACACACTTACATTCATAATTGTTATATTAATGTCAATGTATCCACATAACAATCAATAACATCACATCCGAAGAACATATCATATTAAACTCCTCATATGTGTGTACTGATCAAGCGGGCTCCTTCCCGCGATCCTCACTAGTACCTGAAACACATCACACAACACTGTAAGCATAAATGCTTAGTGAGTTCCCCAAAATACCACATACAACACATACGCCTTTCCAAGCCATAACTCTGTGGAACATTCCGGTCCAAGTGTCTGAGGGGACTTCTGTCCCGAATCCCGATAGACCTTCCGGTCCTACCCGTATCGACCTTCCGGTCCGTAACCTCATGACCTCCCAGTCCATGTCCTCTTGACCTTCCGGTCCATATCATCTTGGCCTTCCGGTCCTTATCATACATAGCATAACACATACATATCACATATCAGCATATAGCACATATATTTCATAACATATAAGACCTTCCGGTCACACATAAGTACCCTTCTAGGTACAATATAGTGAGAAGACTCACCTCGGTATCTCAGAAAGCCTGTTCAGCCATTGATTTTGAGCCTTTGGGGTTCTTTGCCAATTTGGATTTAAGAGAGATGATGCGAGATCTGGAGACACTAGCGTAGCTATCAGTGAAACTTTTGAAAGCCTGTTGAGCAATCTCTACGGAAGAGACAATGGGTTGAATGATGTCTGAGCAACTACCTAGAAGAGCACCCAGTAGTATTTGATCTTGACGATACCAGTCCTGATAGAGAGGATTAGGTTTGCTATCAATTGTTTTTGGTGGTGGTTCGACTGAATCTTTGACATGTTTTTCAAGACTGAGACCGATGAAGGTGGAGGGAACTTGTTTTCTCTATACAGGGAAGTTGGTTGATGTGATTTTAATGGGAAAGTGAGTGTGTGTAGTCATTTCAATAATGGTGGCCATGTTGTAGGATGAAGAAATGATTGTTGAGTGTTGTAGGATCGTGAAGGCTCAGATGAGCAAGAAGTGCTCTGATACCATGTAATAATTGAGAGATTATTGTGTAACTTGAATGATATTACAAACTCTATGTATCCATTTATAGGCCTTTTACAACAGAGTAATAGAGTAATTACAGGAGCTATATTTGGTATACATATTGGGACCAATATATGATGATACACTTTCCATCTATTGTGATTGTGTGGTCCTTATAATGGTGGAGTCTCTTATAGAAAGAACCTAAACAGGGGAAGGCAGAGGCCGAAAAAGGCATTACTCTTTTATCCATCCTATCTTGTAAAGGTCTTTGATACATGTCTAAGATGATACTCTAGACCACCCCCATGGCTTGACCCATCATCAATGAAGGTTGACCCAATCAATTGTTGAACTAGTCTTCCACTCCAAGCATTAACTGCATTAGAATAGCTCACGTTTCCTTCATGCATGCATTATTTCCTGATTTGTAGAGTAGTGGTAATTCTCATCTTTATTCCAAGCTGATGTTCAATTAGAGGTATGAATGAAATCAAAAAAGTTGTTTTAGTATTGTGTCCTTTTGTATCTAACTTCTATGGAGAATAGCCATCTCTAAGTGGTGTCTATCAGTCTTTAACCATGTGAACGAGAGGGGAGCTACAGTATACTGGGGAGTGGGAGGCAGTTCTTATCAAAAAATGATAGAGATAACAGAAACAGGAGGCGACAAGTTCAACCTACAAAACTAAGCAAAAGGTGGTTGTAAAAGGGAAGAAGAATTGTCACTCAGTAGGCAGTTAAATTAGGGATTTTTCATAAAAGAGGATGTCGGTTAATAAGCAATCACTCATCAGTCATATAAGCAGGAGGCGGAGAACTAGAGATATGGGCTCTTCAAACAAAGCAGGAGGTGGCGAGCTATATGTTTGACGAAGCAAAGAAGAGAAATATGACAAACATGAGACGAAGGCTTGGAAAGAATAAACATGGGAAAGAGATTGGTTTCTGATTGGCTTAAAATAGTCGGTGACTTGTAGTTGGAGATGACACAGCTTAATCTAGGGATTCAATATACATGTAGATGGATAACTTTGATTTAACACTTCACAAATCGATCTAGGGATTCACAAATCGATGGTGAGATAAAACCCAGGGCTTCAAATTAATCAAATTATTGGTCGAAATTAAAATTTTATATTTGGTAAAACCAATAGAGGCATGTAAAGTCAGGTAGGAGGGAAGAAATTACGTGAAGAGATAAATGAATAGGAGATACAAACACGTTTCATCAAGGAAAGCTGGAGTGGCAGATGACGTCAATGAAGCATCTCGGTGGAGAGAAGCTTAAGTCCCTGGGGTTTGTAAGTCGGTGACCGACTTCCAATTAATAAGACTGGTTATGATAATAAGCGAGAAAGCATTTTGGTGAAACAGGCAAGAACCTTTGTGATGCAGGCAGTCCGTTAAAATAGACCGCCCAATATACTTCTTATTAGCGGAGGAAACAGGTGATCGACGTGGATATAGTTTGAACTCTTTAGCATATATATATATATATATATATATATATATATATATATATATATATATATATATATATATATATATATATATATATATATATATATATATATATATATATATATATAACCAAATCCTTTAATTTAAACCACATGGACACATATATACATATATATTTTTGATCATCTTTTGCATGAACTCAATTATATAAAATCATGTCATTTTGTCGGTTTTATCATGTTAAGCAAAACGTTAATCACGTAAAAGTGAAGTGAATGAACCAGTTTACGTAAACAAAACATGGCTTCACATGTATTCACCCCCAAAATCATATAAACATGAAGGAGGGGCTGTAGAAACTCACACTCGAAGCGTGTGGTAAGTCCATTAAAAGATTGGGTTGTTTTTGCGATTTTAAGACTTTTCCGTGGGACACCTTTTGGATAACTCGAGCACACATGGTTATAGTTCAACACAAAGGAAACTCATAAAATCACTTTTCACAAAAATCAAAGCACCGAAGGGGGTCGATGGAAAATGTCGACTATGATGGTGTGTCAACTCATGGCGGCACGTATGGCTGATTTAGGCCTTGATGGGGGCTGATTTCGATGCCAAAAGGAGCAACTCCAATAAGGGAAGCCTGGAGGTGACATGGGGCAGTGGAGGACGTGGCATAGGGGTTGAAATAGTGGTGGACGACAGCCTTTTATTCGCCAGAAGTGAGGGGGGAGGGGGAGAAAGAGAGAGAGGGGATGAGAGATTGGGTGATCTTCTATTGTAAAAAAATCTTATTTTTACGAAGATATTGGAAGTATTTTGAATATTTCGAAGATTCACAAGTGCATGTAAGATACTTTCATGATTGGTGATGATGTCATCACCTGTTTCCTCAATTCGCGTGCCAACAATCCCGACTTTATAAAAATATTTTGAAAATGCATGTTGCTAGTCTTAGACGCGGTGATTTAAAAAAATGAAAATGAAATTCGAAACCGATATACAAAACTATGTGAAACATCGATTCACGTTTAAAAGGTTCTGGTTTGACAGTTTTCGCGAAACTGATTTAACTTCGGGATAAAAATATCATAAAATGGAGTCTAATATTAGACCTACGTAGTGTAGTGTTCATTTCCAGGAAGAGTTGTTAAATATTGTTTTTGCACCTCAAAAGGACATAACCCTTCGTATGATCTCCATTTTAAACGTTCTTTATATCCACGCAGTCATGAGAACATATTTTATCCAATTTTTAATTTATAGCTCCCAAGTATACTAAATGAAAAGGTTTTATTTTTAAGGCCTTAATAATACTTATTTTGTGAATTTTTTTATGTCTGTTAACAATTGTTCACATTTCAAGCAATTTGAAGTAACTCTTGTGCATTTATGAGTAACATAACTTCCATTAAATTCCAAAAAATAGAGGAACATACAAAAGGTCCTATTATAGTGTGGTTCGTGGTGGTTTGACCGACGAACTTTGACCTATTTTTACCAATTATTACATTATCCCTCCGCTAAAAGGATTTTCCTTCCGAAATCCAACTTTTAGATGGAACATCATTAAACAACTGGAGTTACTTGTGTTTCATTTGATCTTCCCATACCGAGGTTATTTTTGGTCCCCGCTAAGTGTTCTACTGCAACTTTACGATAGGGATACGACTTTGCTTTAAGCGCTTAACTTCATGATCCGTAATCTCCACCAGTTCTGTGACAAAGTGGAGTTTTGTTTTCAGTTGAGTCACATAGATAAGGATCACATGAATGTCATCAGGTAGACACTTTTTGAGGTTTGAGACATGAAGAACATCTTGCACCTTGTTTAGTTCTTGACGCAGCTTCAACCGATACATAGAAAGACTGATTTTGTCAAAAATCTCAAAAGGTCCTATGAATTGAGGATTAAACTTTCCTCGCTTACCAATCTGAATCATTCCCTTCCAGGGTGAGACTTTCAACATAACTATGTCTCTAACCTAGAACTCCAAAGGCTTACATCTCACATCATCATAACTTTTCTAACGATCATGCACAACCTTTATTCGATCTTTGATTTTCATGATCATTTTAGTGTTTTCATGAATTATCTTTCGCGTAGTGCATAATGTATTATTTGTGTGCTTCTTCGCCAATTGGGTATCTCTGATCTCTGCCCATCATATCGATGATCAACACTTTCCTCCGTATAGAGTCTCAAATGATGCGACTTTATTGATGGTGTGGTAATTATTATTATAGGAAACCTCAATCAATGACAAATAAGTATCCAAAGTGTTTCAAAAATATATCACATAGGCTCGGACCATATCCTGCAGATTTTGGATGGTTCGTTCACTCTAACCATCAGTTTGTGGATGGTAAGATGTGCTCATGTCTAAGCGCATACCCAAAGATTTCAGCAATGATTGCCCAAATCGTGAAGTGAATCTGCTATCTCTGACTGAGATGAAAGAAATTGGCACACCATGCAATTTGATGACCTCATTGAGGTGTTTTATTGTCTGCTTCTCCATCTTATCCATTTCTTTGATCGGCAAGAAGTGGGCAGACTTTGTTAGTCTGTCGACTACTACCTAGATTGTATCATAACCACCAAGTATCTCTATTTATTGGAGTAGACTTGAGGGCTTCTGGTGTTTAACCTTGACCTTGGAGCTGCACTTCTCGTATCAATGCATTAATATTGGATTGGATTGTTAGGGTTTCACATGCTCTTTATGACTCAAGGCGTCTGCAATAATGTTTGCTTTGCTAGGGTGATAAGGAATTTTTATATTCGTAATCATTCAGTAGCTCAACCCACCCTCGTTGTCTCATGTTCAATTCATTCTAGTCGAAGATATGATGGAGACTCCTATGATCCGTTAAGATAGTATATTTTGTACCATACAAGTAGTGCCTCCATATTTCCATAGCAAACATTATTACTCCTAACTCAAGATCATGAACCGTGTAATTGATTTTGTGCACTTTAATTTGTCGAGAAGCATAAGCAATCACCTTATCTCTTGAATTAACACACACCATAATCCTTGATGAGACACGTCGCAATATACGGCAAAGTATTTAGTTCCATCCAGAAGAGATAGGCTCGTTGCGTTGCACAATATTTGTTTCGACTTTTGGAATGTAGCTTCTTGATTGTCCTCCCATTTCTACTTTATTTCCTTGTATGTCAATTCAATTAGCATTTTGGATATCTTGGATAAGTTCTCAATGAATCTAGGGTAATAACCAACAAGGTCTAGAAATTGACGAACTTTTGTTGGTGTATTTGGTGCTTCCCAATTCTTGATTGCTTCAATTTTCGTGGGATCCACATGCATTTATTCATCACTCACCATATGCCCTAAGAAATGTACTTCCCTGATCGAAGATTCACATTTGGAAAATTTTGCATACAATTTCTCTTTTCTCAATAGTTCCATTATTAGCTGCAAAAGTTGGCCATGTTCTTCCTTAATTCGCGAGTATATCAAGATGTCATCGATGAATACAATCACAAGTTTGTCTAAGTATGGCTTGTAAAAACAGTTCATGAGATCCATGAATAGCACTAGGGCATTTGTTAATCCAAATGCAATACCCAAGAACTCGTAATCATCATACTAAGTCGTGAATGTTGTATTGTGAACATCCTCTTCCAGTACTCTGAATCTTTGATACCCAGATCCTATATCTATCTTTGAGTAGTAGTTGTACACTTGTAGTTAATCAAAAAGGTCATCAATTCTTGGAAGTGGGTAATGCTTCTTGATTGATAGTTTATTCAACTCCCGGTAACTGATAAGCATCCTGGAAGATCCATCCTTCTTTTTAGCAAACAAATTTGGTGCTCCCCAAGGTGAGAAAATGGGTCTAATGAAGCCTTTGTCAAGACGTTCCTACAGTTAGCTTGAAAGTTCTTGCATATCGGATGGTGCCAACCTTTAGGGAGATTTATCCACTAATGCTGTAACTGGGATTAAGTCAATTTGAAACTCGACCTATCGGCTCGGTGGTAGCCTACGAAGATCTTCCGAGGAAACATCGGAGTAGTCACATACCTACGGTATGTCCTTGATTTCTTTTGATTTTCTCTCCTTATATACAATATGAGCCAAGAAATTGTAGCATTTATTGTGTAGCTATTTCTAGGCATTTATGGAAGATATATGTTTTAGGTTTTTCCCTAACTTTTCACTGTAAATAATCAATGTTTCTTTGTTTGGTAGTTTTAGTCGTATAACTTTCTTGTAGCACATGATCTCAACATGGTGAGGAGACAACCAATCTATACCTATTATAATGTCAAATCTTTTGATGGGCATTGGAATGAGATTTATGTGGAAATTCTGGTCGTTTAGGGTTAGCAGGCAATTCCTTAAAATTTCGGCAGTGCTTTCTATCTAGCCGTTGTGTACTTCTATTTCATATCGTACATCTAACTTACTAGACTCGTGATTCAAAAGTTTTTTTTAACTATTGGAGTTACAAAACTTTTGTCAACACCCGAGTCAAAAAGTATTATACCATATATGTAATTGAGAAGGAACGTAACAGTAACCACCAAAGGATCCTAAATAGCATCCCTATTCCGAACCACAAATGCATGCCTATGAGCATTTCCTTCCCTATTATTCAGTTTTAGACAATCACGTCAGAAATACCCTATCTCCCCACACTCATAAGACACTCTTCCTCCTCCATTACCTGATTCCGTACCACCCCTTTGGTTTCCTCCATCAAGTGTTCAACTTTTACAAAAATTAACAATATGTTCCTTTTTGTTTCAGTTAGTGAAATGTAAGCATTCACCAGTGTGATGTGGTTTGCAAGTATTACACAAAGGATACTTACCTACATAATTCCTCTGCTGTGTTGGTGTTGGAGTCACTTTTGATGTTGTCGCTGCATAAACATTATTGGCATGTTGTTTCTTTTATTGGCGTAGGTTCCCTTCATTTGACTAACGCTTATGGTGGCTAGTCTTAGGGTTTGTAACTTTGGATTTTATCATGCGTTGATCGACTTCACTGTTATTTAGTCGAAGTGATGGGCATTTAACACTACTGTAGGTGGTAGGTCTTGATGCAATGACCATCACTTTTATTTATGGCGCCAAACCCTAAAGGTAGCTCTCCACCTTTTTGTGCTCCAGACTCACCATTCCCAGACATAGAAGAGCAAGGTCGTTGAACCTGGCTATGTAAGCTTTAATGTTTGACCCCTTCATTTTTAATTTCCACAAGTTATGTTCTAAGTTTTTCCCCTCGTTGCCAGGACAATATTCTTCCACCAGTAGTGCCTTTATGTCATTCCATGACATGGGGTTGGCGGCAACCACACCCATTGTTTTCACATGGTCGTTCCACCATGTCAAAGTGACGTCCATTAAGGTGCAGTGGCAAGTCAATCTTTACTACTGCCTTCCGAACAGTAGCTTATATCAAACACAACTTTCGTTTTTTCTATCCACTAGGTCAGAGTCGACACCTATTCCTTTCCATAAACGTTTTTGGGTTTACAGTTCATGAAGTCTTTGTATGAACAAGTTCTTCAGGGCTCTTCAGGATATAGGTTAGAAGTGATACCACTTCTATTTCCATTTCCTTCATTTATTTCAATACGCCTTCACCATGAATAGTTCTTATGTTTGCCAATGTAATTGTGTGACGTTTAGAGATTATTTGTTCTAGTTATCTTGTGCTCTTTGGTAGACCAGCTTCAGGTGGCGCATTGGGAATTGGTGTTTCAACTTTTGGAGTTACTATCAGTCTTGGGCATCCTCTCTTAGGGCGTCCACCTGTTGGTCCTAAAGTGGACATTCCATTAAGATGTAACCTGGTGATTCTCTTTCATGGAAGCATGTTAGACATCTTATTATAGTAAGCAAAGAATATTAAGTTCATATTTCTTTGTTAGTCATTAAAGTATAATGCTATATGAATTTTCCAGTTCATAAAAGTTTCTCAATTTTTATGAAGAATTTTGTTAAGCACTTACTTCACACAATTGTTCAACAAGTTCAAAAAGCAGTATAATATATTCTTTTATATATTCCACAACATTCTGTTACAATAATTATTATAAAAGATGCTCAACATTTTGGCCATAAAAGTCCTACATGAATTTTACATCAGCCCGAAGGGGCCCAAAATTAGCAAGAAATAATATACTCTCGCTACCTGAATTTCTCCTAATTTCAGCAACCCAGGTCACTACTTGCCCTCGACTCCATCATCGTCTACTGCAATTAGTCCTACTTGAACCTCAACACCAAAACTTGGTGAGTTATGTTATACTCTCGCCTATATATCTAACAATCCATACATGTAAATACATCTTCCCATGTCTTGTTTCTCTCCGTTCACCAAGATCCCAAATACTACCCTACAGTGTTTGTGATCTCTATCACCTAGTTTTCTAGTGCTCTAACCCTCTAATCTACGTTCATAAATAGCTCCTCAATATTCCTGGATTGAAGAATAGTTGTATATACTTGGAGTTCGACTCCTGCTATCCCAATGTCATGTGTGATGCTATTAGAGAATGCAAAATCAAGCATGTAGTTCACATCCATCATGGTTTCCTGATTCTATGTATGTTTTCCTTCAATCTTGTTCATTCGTCCTAACAAGAGTGATATGTCTCCTTCCATAATTACATCTCACCTCTTACAGTCTGTAGTTGCTTCTCTAACCCGAGATTGCTCTCAAATAGTTGTGCCAAAGTCTCCATGTTAGTAGGGGTGGAGGATGTGCTCCTGATGGTTGGCCGATCTCTTACCTATTAGTGAACTTCCTATCTGACACCCTATCCTCCACAAATGTAGGAAGACAGAGTCGGATCTTCCATAAATCGATTCGTATCTATAGGAAGTCCATGGTGATGTTTATGGATGCTTCCTTTAATAGGAATGGACTTGCGAGCGGTCAGTCTATATTTCCTCACTCTCGAGATGTGTCGGTAGGGACTGGGCGGTGAGGTCGAGGTGGGCTGATTACTTCCTCCCCCTCTATTGACTAATTATCCTTAGCAGGCTCGGCCTCTTCTCGTAGCCCATACTCCTCCTTGGGCTTCTCCTCATTAGAGGGTTCCTCTTCCTGTTGCTTTTCCTCAATAGGAAAAGGAGCTCCCCTATCTGATGACACATGATGGTGCCTTGTCAAGTACTCAGGGTAGTAGGGGTCACTGGGTAGAAATGGAAGAGTGACCATGTTTCCCTTGAGGTTCATCCACTAAACCATTTATAAAAATATTTTAAAATTTTGTTAGTATCATGTGTTGTCATTTGATTAAATCACTCGAGATGAGGGGAGAGTTTCGTGTTTATATGTTCTAGTAGTTAAAGAGTTTTCGGATGTTTTCCCAGAGGATTTACCCGGTGTGCCTCCTATGAGGTAGGTGGAGTTTTGGATCGATCTAATCCTTGGTACGGCCTTGATTGCTAGTGTGTCGTATCACCTCATACCACCATAGAGGTAGGTGTTGTCCTCCCAGCTTCAGGAGCGGCTGGGCAAGCAGTTCATCTGACCAAACAGTTCACCCTGGGGAGCACCGATTCTATTTGTGAAGAAGAAGGATGGGTCTCACCATATGTGAATAGATTATCAGGAGTTGAACAAGTTGACAATGATGAATCGTTACCCATTTCCTACGATAGATGAACTCTTAGATCAGTTGGAGGGTGTATCTTGGTTCTCCAAGATTCATCTGAGGTTGGGATACCATCAGATGAGGGTCAAGGTGTAGGATATGGAGAAGATAAGGTTTTGAACTCTTTATGGTCATTATGAGTTCGTGGTGATGTCGTTTGGTCTCACCAACACACTGACATAGTTTATGGATTCGATGAACTGGGTATGCAAGCTAATGCTCGAACAGTCGATTATTGTTTTCATTGATGATATTCTGGTCTACTCCAAGCCCAGGGAGCAACATGACGATCATCTTCGAGAGTTACTTGTGGTACTGAGGCAGGAGAGGTCTATGCCAAGTTCTTCAAGTGTTAGTTCTGGTTACAGGAGGTCTAGTGCTTAGGACGCCTCAAAAATGAAAACGCGATTCTAGTCGATCCAGCCAAGACGAAAGCAATTATGCGGTGGGAGTCCGAAAGTCCCCATCTGAGATCACGAGTTTTCTCGGGTTGGCAAGTTATTATTGAAGGTTTATTAAGGATTTTTCCAAGATTTACATTCCCTGACTCGCTTGACGAAGAAGAGTGTGGATTTTTGGTGGGGGCCTGAGCAGGCCGTATTTGAGACTCTAAGATAGAATTTATGTGAGGCCTTGATATTGACCCTTCCAGAGGGTGTTAAGAATTTGTGGTATATTATAATACATCGATCATGGGTATGGGGGCAGTACTCATGTTGCAATGAATGTTCATTGCATATGCATCCATGCAGCTGAAACCTCATGAGGTTAGGTATTCGACACCTGACATAGATTTGGGGCTGTTGTATTTGCCTTCAAGGTTTCGCAACACTATCTCTATGGGGTCTGTTGTACCATCTTCACGGATCAAAAGAGTTTGAGATATCTTATGGATCAATTCAATCTGAACATGCGGAAGGGTAGGTAGCTTTGCGTGGTCAATGATTTGTATTGCGAGATTCTTTATCATCCATGGAAGGCCAATGTGGTTGCCGACACCTTGAGTTGCAAGGCGACTAGTGCTCTTTGTTTGAGGACTCTGTTTGATGATGACCATCGAATCACCACTTATGTATTTGATCAGGAAGGCTCTGGATGAGGGAATCAGGAGGGAGAATTAGCAGAAGGAAAATATCAGGGATCAGACTGGTAGATTTTCCACTAATAATCATGGGCTTATTACCCAGTGTGGTTGGGTTTCGCTCCCAGTTTCTGGTGGGGTCCGACAGAGATTGATGGAGGAGGTGTATAAGTCCAGGTTGTCGATTCACCCTGGAGCCATGAAGATGCATCAAGACTTGAGACTTAGCTATTGGATGCAATGCATGAAGTGAGAGGTATCATGGTATGTGGAGTGATGCTTGTCCTATTGGTTGGTCAAGGTAGGGCACCAAAGGCCGCATGGAAAACTACATCCTTTAAAGGAAACCAAGTTAAAGTGGGAGCATATCACCATGAATTTCATCACCAAGTTCCAATGTATATCCAATGGATTTGATTCCATTTGGCTAATTTTTGATCACTTGACCAAGAGTGCTCATTTTCATGCCATGCGAGAGAGTTCATCGGCCAAGAAATTCTCTAAAGTGCATATGCACGAGATTGTTTCATGACATTGTGTACCGGTTTCTATGGTATTTGATCGTGATGTACAATTTACTTCTCTGTTTTGGCAGAGTTTTCATGAGGAGTTGGGTACGTGACTGCATTTCAACACTCTTATCACCCTTAGACTGATGGTTAAAGTGAGCGGACCATTCACATGCTTGAGGATATGCTAAGGACTTGTGTTGTAACATCCCAACTTCAGGAGTGCAAATTCAGGGTTCAAAGTGTAAGTATGAAAGGGGAACTCGGCAAGTCCATGGGTGGACTCGGCGAGTAGGGGCGCGACTCTGGTCGCGTGTTAAGTGGCCAACTCGGCGAGTCGGAGGCTGGACTCGGCGAGTAGGCGCTGAGTGGAGAAAACCCTAATTTCGGAGGATGAGCCCTATATCAAGGACATTATACCCTCTCCCCAGCCTCTTTACCCTCTCTTGAAGTCCAGAAAACCCTAAGACGCAATTGTGAGGGATTTGAGTGCATTTGAACCTTGGAGAAGAGATTTTGGAGGAGATCTTGGAGAGTTAGGAGGCTTGGAGCAAGGGGCTTTGCTAAGATTCAGATTTCTCTTCTGTTGGGGCTTCCTTTTGAGGTATTACTTTGTTTCTTGGGCTGTTATCCATCTAGATTCATCATTTTGGAATGTGTGGAAAGTTTAGCTTGTGGTATTTCAAGTTTGAAGGTTAGATCTGAGGTTGCTACCTCAGATCTGGAATGGAGAAGGTCTTGAGTGCATTAAAGTCCTTGTTCTTGAGTGTTTGGTGAAGTCATCTTGTCCCAAACCCTAGCCCTAGAGTGTAAATGCCTAGATCTCTTTGGATTCACATAAAGTTTGCCACTTTACGTGATGGATGGGTGGTAGAAGGGTAGATCTACATTTTGGATCAACTGCATGGCCTGGAAGGCTTCTGTATGGGTTAAGATCTAGAGGCACTCGGCGAGTCACAAAGGTGTACTCGGCGAGTTGCTTGAAGATGGACTGGAACTTGGCGAGTTGGAAGAATAACTCGGCGAGTAGGTTGAAGATAGCCTTGGACTCGGTGAGTCTGGTCGTGAGGTCCAAACTTCTTCTGGTTGAGCCATGAATCAGTGAGTCAAGGGAGGACTCGATGAGTTGAGTGCGAGGGGACTCAGAGTCATGGGACTCGGCGAGTCTCGGGGTGACTCGGCGAGTCGAGTCGTGGATTGGGGAAGTTCTGAGCACGAGGAATTGACGAGTGATCGGGTTGACTCGGCAAGTAGTGTTAGTCAGGAGGTTGACTTTGACCAAGGGTTGACCAGTTGACTTCCAGGGGCATTTTGGTAATTGTTGGCTTTTGTTTGAGTTCGGTGTTGGTATTGGCTGGTGGTGGAGATCGTATCAGTGGTCGGAGCATCTTGGTCTTATCTTTCAGTCAGCAATTGCGAGGTGAGTTATCCTCACTATATCAACAGGGTCTAAGGCACCAAGGCCGACCCTTTATCGGATTGTAATCTGGGTATTGTTGTTATGTTATTGTTCTGCTATGTTTGCATCCTAGTAGTTAGGATGGTATATTGTTAGAGACCTGGGTAAGGTCGGTATCCTGGTATATGAGATGATGCTATGCTAGTGACCCGTTAGGTCGGTATCCTGGTTAGGATGATGATATGTTATGTGATCTGCTAGATCGGCTTGTTGACTGTGAATTATTATATGATTATATGTTTATGTGCACATGGTTGTTGGATTGGGGTTGGGTTGAGGCGGGTCCTGCTTTGTGTTGTAGGCCAACATACCCAGGGCAGACCGGTTGTCCCAAAGGCCCAGTGAGTGGTTCAGATAGGCTGTAGGCCCCAAGAGGGCGGACCAGACGTGCCGAGGCTCGGAGAGTGGACCAGGCCGATTGAAGGCCCAGTGCGGGCGGACCAGTCATACTGTAGACTCAGAGAGTGGACCAGGTGGATTGAAGGCCCGGTGCGGGCGGACTAATCACACTACAGACTCGATGTATATGGCTTGACTCGGAGGGTGGACCAGGTGGACTGTTGGCCGGTGCGGCGGACCAGTCACACAGTAGACCCGAAGTGCATGGTTGTTCTGTGTTCTGATATGATATGGCATGTTGTACGTGTATGGTATATGTGGTTGGTATTTTGGGGATATCTCACTAAGCTTTCAGGCTTACAGTTGTGGTTTATTGTTTTTCAGGTTCTTCTAGAGACCGTGGCAAGGCAAAGGCGTGATCGTACCGCTCCACATGATTATGTTTTGTGATGTGATTCTGGGAATACTCTGAAATAATTGTATTGATAACCTTTTTGTAATAATTTTATGTAATCGGGTTGTTTTTGAAAAAAGTTTAAATTGGTTGGAATTTTATGGTCGTTACAAGTTGGTATCAGAGTCTTGGTTTGAGTGAATTGGAGGAACATTCGTGTGAATCCAGTCTCAAATCAAGGAGAGTTTCTTTTTTAAAAAAAGAGAATTTAAAATGGTTTTCAAAATGAGTGAAGGAGGACGCGGAGGTACGATCAGCTGGAGCCAGTAAGTAACCCCAAAATACCATACATGATATTTGTTTTGAGCTTTGATAGAACAGCATGCTAGTACTAGGCTAGGGATCTTCAGGATTTCATGATAATGTTGCCTGATTTATGATGCCTGTTAGCCTAGGGTTTCCTTTGTGGGAGATTTCCAGTGTTCCTCTAGGAGTGAGGGTTGAGTGCTTGTTATGTATGTTCTTCACTAAGGTGTTGTGGTATAATTGATACAAATATGGGTAGGTGTGGAAGGTAGTATGGGCCTGTACTACTGAAAGCACATGACTCATACGCGTATCAAAGAAACCATGACCTCTAGGGTTGGGTTAGGAGTTGGTTCCCGGGTTTGCGGTAAGTATCTGAGATGTTGTGGTGTTTTTCAGTATGGAGGTTTCGAGGCATGCTGGGAGTGGATCCGGGTCAGGAACGAGAGCAAGAGAGAGAGTTCAGGGCGGGTCAGTACCGCCCGAGGTTATTGGTCAGATGAGCACGTGCGAGTTGGATGCGAGGATTCGTGAGATCCTGCATGACGAGATTGTTGCGTTGTTCCAGGCCGAGTTGACGGAACTGTTCGGGTCGATTAAGACCGCTATGATTGAGTATTTTGATGAACGCTATGCAGCTCTCACAGAGACGGTTGCCGCAGCGGTTACAGTGGTCGTAGCAGCGGCAGGAGGAGGAGCTGGTAGAGGTTTCCAGTATCGGGACTTCGATAATACGAAGCCTCCTACCTTTGATGGAGTTCAGGACCCGATTGTTGCTATGAGATGGTTGTCGGACGTGGAGGGGTGTTTCTTCACGTGTTCGTGCCTTGCTGATCAGAGGGTGAGGTGTGCACTGAACCTGTTAAGGCTCGGGGCGAAGGATTGGTGGGGATTGACCACGGGGTCATATTCGGATGCGCAGAGGTGCGAGACCTTATTAGAGTTGCAGGAGGCTGCCAGGCGGCGTGAGTTGGAAATTGACTTGCAGTTGCGAGGACAGAGGCAGGCACCGGTGCAGTCGCAGCCGGCGCCGAAACGGTCTAAGACCGTTGATTCTAGATTAGGAGATCAGAGCAGCCACACTTGTGGGAAGTGTGGGAAGGGTCACACCGGAGTTTGTAGGTCTGGTGGTGCATGCCGCAAGTGCGGAAAGGAGGGGCACTATGCTAGGGATTGTCGGCAGGCAGCCCCGGGTCGGGATTTGAGGATTTGTTATCATTGTCATCAGGTTGGGCACTTGAGGGTCAACTGTCGATAGCTTGCTGCAGGACCGGTGCAGGCTCCAGCACCGGCCACATTCAGGATCACGGGCGGAGGTCAGGGTGGAGCGGAGCCCCCAAGGGCTCAGGGTCGTGCTTTTTAGCTCACAACAGAGGAGGTCAGGGCAGTACCGAATGCAGCTGCGGGTATGTTTCTTTCTTGATGTCTTGTTATCTTATGATTATTGTGGAGTATTGTATATCTTCTAGTCTCGCTGTGTGGTTTTCAGTATTGTATTCGTTGTTCCTTGGGGATTGGGGTATGGTTATGGATTTGGTGTTGGAAATTTTGTCGGTTGTCATTCATGAGGATTATTAGTGAGAATCTGGCGTTTGGTCTGAATGTCGGGAAACATCTGCAGTCTGAGGAATGGTTAGTTGTAGGTCGGATTTCTTTCAGGCCATGATGATCCGTTCTGATATGTGATTTTGTGAAGGTTGCTCGTTCTAGTGGGAACCAGTTTGCGTGTAAGGGATTGTGTTGTGTAGGGTTGATAAGGGAGGTCGGTGATGGCGACCGATGGTTGATAGTCAGTGCTCTAAGTGGGGGAGAATTGGAAAATTATCCGGAAGATCGATGAGCATGAGAGGTTGTTTAGCTGCTTGGGATTCAATAGTGTTTCTGTCAGCCAAGAGCGTACGCTGGTATGAGTAGGTGGTAGGCATGCGGGGAAGGATACATACCAAGGGTATTTGATGGTGGAGGGCCTGGGATCAGGCCGGGTTTGAGTATGTAGGATGGAGAAAGAGTTCGGAACCCCTATAGGGCTAGAACAGTTTGCATGGGAGAGTTTCCAGGAGGGATAACTCGGAGTGATGAATGTTGGTTTAGCGGACCGGATAGACTGAAGTCCGGTAGGCGTACCAGTCAGGCCGAAGGCTCGGAGAACGGTCCAGCCAGACTGAAGGCCCTGGAGGGCGGTCCAGATCTGCTGAAGGTTCTGAGAGTGGTCCAGATTGGCTGAAGGCCTGGTAAGGCGGTGCAGTCATGCTGAAGACTCTTCATGTGTTGATGGATCTGTTGGAGGATATGGAATGAGTATGTCGCGATGTGATAGCATCAGAAGGTCTAGCCCCGGATATTTATCATAAGTAGTGGAGGTAGTGCATGGACTCGAGAGTCCCTGCGAGCGGATTCAGAGTATGTGTAGTGCATGGGATAGCGGTTAAGCTATAAGGAAATGGTGTAGTATTGGGTGAGCACCGTGGCACTTGTGGTAGTGTCAGGGCAGCCAAGTGGTTTTCCTTGGTAAGGAAAGGGAAAAGAATGTAGCTCCGATAGGGAGTGTAAGTTCACGGAAGTGAAAGCAGTAGAGCAGAGTTGAGATTGGAGTGTTCCAATTATGGTCATTGAGCAGTGGTTTGCGGCGGTAGTATGTAATCACATCCAGTTTGGATGCCTGCCGAGGTCACGGAAGAAATTCTGAGGGTGTAGAGCCCAGAGGCTCGGAAGGGATGCAGGGTTGGAGTCTTGGATTCCCAACTTGATTTTGATCAAGGATTTGTGTATGTAGTGGTAATTCATCATGGGGGATGTTTGGAGGCGTCGTCAGTGCATCGGGTTTTCCCAACCCGAGGATGTTAGAACCAGTCCGACAAGGGTATGAGATTGCGGAGGAGAACTCATGGGAGTTGCTCTGAGACTGAAGGATGTGTCCTTCTGTCAACCTAGAGTGGATAAAGTTGGACTCAGATCGGGATTCCGGTGGTTCATGGTTATTTCTAGCTCGTATGCGTCGAGTGATTGTCGTGATTTGGAGCGAGTGATGTATCATGGAGTGATACATTGTAATAAGTGTGGATGAGGCCGGTGGCCGGCTTGAAGCGGTGGTCAGAACACCGCGAGAAGAAAATTGGGTTTTGGGTTTTGGTGGTTGTGTCTTGAGGAACCTGGTCTGGTTAATGTCAGGTGGTGCATTACGGGAGTAGTTATGGAGTTAAGTTACCGCAGGCTTCGAGGGCGAAGCCTAATTTAAGTGGGGGAGAATTGTAACATCCCAAGTTCAGGAGTGCAAATTCAGGGTTCAAAGTGTAAGTATGAAAGGGGAACTCGGCAAGTCCATGGGTGGACTCGGAGAGTAGGGTCGCGACTCTGTTCGCGTGTTAAGTAGCCAACTCGGCGAGTCGGAGGCTGGACTCGGCGAGTAGGCGCTGAGTGGAGAAAACCCTAATTTCGGAGGATGAGCCCTATATAAAGGAAATTATACCCTCTCCCCAGCCTCTTTACCCTCCCTTGAAGTCCAGAAAACCCTAAGACGCAATTGTGAGGGATTTGAGTGCATTTGAACCTTGGAGAAGAGATTTTGGAGGAGATCTTGGAGAGTTGAGAGGCTTGGAGCAAGGGGCTTTGCTAAGATTCGGATTTCTCTTCTGTTGGGGCTTCCTTTTGAGGTATTACTTCGTTTCTTGGGCTGTAATCCATCTAGATTCATCATTTTGGAATGTGTGGAAAGTTTAGCTTGTGGTATTTCGAGTTTGAAGGTTAGATCTGAGGTTGCTACCTCAGATCTGGAATGGAGAAGGTCTTGAGTGCATTAAAGTCCCTATTCTTGAGTGTTTGTTGAATTCATCTTGTCCCAAACCCTAGCCCTAGAGTGTAAATGCCTAGATCTCTTTGGATTCACGTAAAGTTTGCCACTTTACATGATGGATGGGTGGTAGAAGGGTAGATCTACGTTTTGGATCAACTGCATGTCCTGGAAGGCTTCTGTATGGGTTAAGATCTAGAGGCACTCGGCGAGTCGCAAAGGTGTACTCGGCGAGTTGCTTGAAGATGGAATGGAACTCGGCGAGTTGGAAGAACAACTCGGCGAGTAGCTTGAAGATAGCCTTGGACTCGGCGAGTCTGTTCTTGGACTCGGAGAGTCTGGTCGTGAGGTCCAAACTTCTTCTGGTTGAGCCATGAATCAGTGAGTCAAGGGAGGACTCGGTGAGTTGAGTGCGAGGGGACTCAGAGTCATGGGACTCGGCGAGTCGAGTCGTGGATTGGGGAAGTTCTGAGCATGAGGACTCGGTGAGTGATCGGGTTGACTCGGCGAGTAGAGTTAGTCAGGAGGTTGACTTTGACCAAGGGTTGACCAGTTGACTTCCAGGGGCATTTTGGTAATTGTTGGATTTTGTTTGAGTTCAGTGTTGGTATTGGCTGGTGGTGGAGATCGTATCAGTGGTCGGAGCATCTTGGTCTTATCTTTCAGTCGGCAGTTGCGAGGTGAGTTATCCGCACTATATCAATAGGGTCTAAGGCACCAAGGCCGACCCTTTATTGGATTGTAATCCGGGTATTGTTGTTATGTTATTGTTCTGCTATGTTTGCATCCTGGTAGTTAGGATGGTATATTGTTAGAGACCTGGGTAAGGTCGGTATCCTGGTATATGAGATGATGCTATGCTAGTGACCGGTTAGGTCGGTATCCTAGTTAGGATGATGATATGTTATGTGATCTGCTAGATCGACTTGTTGACTGTGAATTGTTATATGATTGTATGTTTATGTGCACATGGTTGTTGGACTGGGGTTGGGTTGAGGTGGGTCCTGCTTTGTGTTGTAGGCCAACATACCCAGGGCAGACCGGTTGTCCCAAAGGCCCAGCGAGCGGTCCGGATAGGCTGTAGGCCCCAAGAGGGCGGACCAGACGTGCCGAGGCTCGGAGAGTGGACCAGGCCGACTGAAGGCCCAGTGCAGGCAGACCAGTCATACTGTAGACTCAGAGAGTGGACCAGGTGGATTGAAGGCCCGGTGCGGGTGGACCAATCACACTGCAGACTCGATGTATATGGCTTGACTCGGAGGGTGGACCAGGTGGACTGTTGGCCTTAGTACGCTTGGCGTACACTTCGTACATGGGGCATACGGGGAATGCATGCAAACCCTAATTTTAGGTATTTGGCTCATACTGAAGCAACCTTATGGACTCATATCCTCTTTTTACCTATCCTCCTTCTGTGATTTCAACCCTCAAGCAATCCTAGAGCAAGAGAGAGAAAATTTTGAGACTTTAAGTGAGTTTTGGAGTGGTTTGAAGAGAGAAGAAGGTGGTAAGAAAATCTTGGAGTTGAGTGCACTTTGGATCTCGGATTTCTTCTTGGTTTGCAACATCTTAAAGGTATAAAGCTTGCAACATTACCACCCCCATCTTGTAGATCTAGGTCTTTGATCTTTTAAGTCACTTTTTGGGCCCAAAATCATGATTCATGAACATAGCATGTTGACCCATTAAGTTGTCCTTTCAAACCCTTAGAAGGGTCTTGAGTCATAAAATTGATTCCAAGTGGTTGGTTTTACTCCATGCATCATTTAGAAGGTCTTAATGGATTAAGAAGTTGACTTAAGCACTTAATGGACATGCAAAGCCATAAAGTTGGAAATTATATGACTCTTGAGGGTATTTTAGCTGTGGATCTGAAAAATGGACGTGAGTGCTTAAACCATTAAGAACTTATTCAGTTTTGGGGTTTCTGGGAGTACACCCTATGTACTTGGAGTACGCCCTGCATACTAGGTCAACTACTCCGATAGTGGTCAGCACGAGAGTATGCCCAACGTATATAGGGAGTACGCCCCACGTACTCACTCTGAGGTGAATCGTTTGGGTTGACTCAGCTGACTAAGTTGATTTAACCAGTTTGATTTTGACTTTGACCAAGATTGACCAATTTTGACTTAAGGATATTTTGGGATTTTGATTGAGATTGGTCATTTCGTTGGAAAAGGTGACGGTTAGAGCTGAGATTCGGAGTCGAGACCTCATTAGCTTTTTTTCCAATCTGTGAGGTGAGTTTTCCTCACTGTACTTATTGGTCAAAGGCACCAAGGCCGACCTATTGGTTTGATATCAGACTATTCGCTGATATGCTGAGTATGGAATATATATGCATGATTATCCTAGTTGCCGATATGCTAGTCTTGTATATCTGTAGGAATACCTGTGATTTTTTCTGCATGATTATATGTATATGTTTGTTGTCTGTTATATGTCGACATATTATGCTGGGTTTATGTGATACTGCTTTGTGCGGTAGCCAACAAACCCTAGAGCATTTCAGATATGAGTTGAGGGCCGAATGGGGCATTCCAGACTCGTACTAAGGGATCATGATTAGTACAGATATGAGCTGAGGACCGGGTGGTATGTCAGACTCGTATTGAGGGCATGATGGTATTTTAGTTTGATGATTGATTTTGCCAAAGAGCAAGCCAGAAAAAAGTTGTGGGTGTGAGGGGAAGCCAAACATAAGTTGTGGGATCAGGGGTAATCCAGTCTTTTAGTTCTGGACCTATTACATGTTGTTATTATATATGTTATATGTTTATGTGTTGGTACTTTGGGAGAAACTCACTAAGTGTTGGCCTACAGTTTTGGGTTATGTTTCAAGTACTTCAGATGACCGTGGGAAGGAAAACGCGTGACTGTACACTTCCTCTTGTTTATGAGTTATGATTTTAGGAGACTCTGATGTTAGGAAAATGTTTTGAAAACTATGATTTGTAAACAATTTACGAATTGGTTTGATTTTAAAAGTTTAAATTTCTTGTGATTTTTATGGGTGTTACAAGTTTATTAGAGCAATGGTTTAAGTGAATTAGAGGAACACTTGTGTGAATCCAGTCTCAAACTAAGGGAAAGGTTTTAAAAATGATTTTCAAATTGTTTCCAAAATAATTATAGAGGAGGTGATGTGTACTATCAGCCGGAGCCAGTAAGTAGACTCCAAATTACCGCACTGTTATTTGATATTCTGATATGTTAGAACAACATTCTTGTTACAGGATAGGGATCTTTAGGAATTTCATGATAGAATTTCATGATTATCTGATGCCTGATAGCCTAGGGTTCTTCCTTATATAAAATTGACATCATTAACGTACTTGCTTAGTGTATGCATCAGAATTGTACATAACTATGATTTTATAGCCTAATAATGTTTGATTTTACCTTATTTTCTGTTCTTGTTTGATGAAGGGCTTAGTTAGAATCGAGTTTTCAACAATCTATAGGATCTAGTGTTATGTATGATTAACATACACAAGTGTTGCTTGGTTGGTGGAAGTTTCATGGATGAGTTATTGGGGGTCAGCCGACAAATTTCGTAATGTGTAGCCTTCCTCTAGGAAGTGAGGATAGAGTGTATGTGTAATTAGTGAGTATTGTTAGGATTGTTGTGATGATCCTCTCAGACAAATACGGGTAAGTGTGGAAGGTAGTATGGGCCCGTACTACTGAAAGCACATGACCTGTACTCGTAGCAGGGAAGTCACGAACCCAAGGGATTTGTTGGGAGTTGGTTCCCTTGGTATGATATGCATTTTATCTGATATCTCTCCCAAGTTTATTTTCAGTATGGTGATAATGAGACGAGTTGAGGCAGGATCCAAATCAGGATCGGGAGCTAGTGGCCAGGATCGGCCAGCTTTAACTGAGGAGTGGGTTTAGGAGGTCATGCAGGAGTAGGTTGTTTCCCTCTTTTGGGCACAGTTAACAAAAAAATTTGGGTCTATTATGACCGCTATGGTGGAGTACCTTGACGAGCGATATGCTGCATTTTCTAAGGCTTTTTTTGCTGCAGCAATCGCAGCTGTTGCTGCTGCCGGGATTGGTGCTGGGAGAGCCTTCTAGTATCAGGAATTTGACAATACGAAGCCCCTGACATTTGATGGATTTCAAGATCCGATTATAGCCATGAGGTGGCTGTCTGACATCGAGGGATATTTCTTTCCTTGCTCTTGCCCAGCTAACTAGAAGGTCCAGTGCGCTCTAAACCTCCTTCGGTCCGGAGGGCAGGATTAGTGAAGACTTGTTACTAGCTCATATTCTCCTGAGCAGAGACTATAGTGACTAGGGAGCACTTCTTAGAGATGTTCCGTTCTATGTATGTTCTGCTGGTGGACCGTAAGAGGATGGCCCATGAGTACTTGGATTTGAGATAGGGGACTGAGTTGGTGATGGAGATTACCAAGATGTTTATGGAGAGGGCCATTTTTGCCCTGAGTTTCCTACTTCTGAGTAAGCTCAGATGACCCGTTACTTGAGCATGGTCAAGACGAACATCAGGCATTTTGTATCCACACAACGCTATGGTTCATTAATTGAGTTTCAGGAGGCCGCTAGGCGGCATGAGATCAAGATGGAGCTCCAGACAAGGGAGCAGAGGCAGGCCCCTACATAGCATCATCTTGTGCCAAAGCGGTTCAAGGCCACTGATGTTAGATCTGGGGGTCAGAGGGGCCGCATTTGTGGAAAGTGCGGCAAGGTTCATGATGGTAATTGTGGACTTCTTCTGGAAGCCACAATTGTGGCAAGTAGGGACATGTGGCGAGGGATTGTCGTCAGCAGGCTTGAGTACCCAGCACCAGGATTTGCTACCACTGTGATCAGGTTGGCCATGTGAACACCAACTGTCCGTTGCTTGTTGTTAGGCCGTCGTAGGCTCCAGCACCAACTACTCTAAGGATCATGGATGGGAGTCAGGGCAGGGCGAATCCCCCAATGGCTCAAGGTCGTGCTTTCTAGCTCACGACAAAGGAGGTCAGGGCGTCACCAGATGTCATGACCGGTATGTTTCTATTTATTATTCTGTTGATTATGTTCACTGTTATGCTCATGGATATGATCCTAATAGGTACATTCTCAGTGAACTCTTTGCCTACTCTTGTATTATTTGACTCGGGCGCGATTCGGTCCTTTGTATTTCGAACATTCAATAGGGAGTTTGATATGCCTATTGGGGAGTTAGAGTGTCCGTTGTGGGTTTCTATCGCTAACAAACACAGGGTTTCTGCATCCACAATGTATCAGGGTTGTGTATTGGAGATCTTTGGGGTGCTTTTATCCGATTGATCTGATCGCTATCCCCATAGGGGATGTAACAGCCCAAAATCTCAAGTATTGTTAAATTGCATTTTAGGGTGTTTTAAAGGAGGGACTCGGCGAGTTGGAGCCAGACTCGCCGAGTAGGGTCGCAGATTTGATCGTGGGTTCGCGACTGGACTCGACGAGTCCAGGTATGGACTCGGCGAGTCGACGCTATTCAGCAGAAACCCTAGCCGTTTCGTATTGGGTCGTATTTAAGGGTTGTATGTCGTCATTTCACGTCTTTTGGCCGATTGTGGAGAACCCTAGACGACTGTGGCATTTGGAGCAAAACTTGAAGGCCATTATTGACTTTGAAGGAATTGTGGTGCAAGAAGAGGAAGGATTTTGGCCAAAGGAAGAGCATGGGGATCGAGTTCTGAGGTTTGGAGACACAGAGAGGGTGTTATTCAGGTAATATTTCGAATTATCCTCTGCTATGTTGATGTGTTATGGAATTAGGGTTTATGAAACCTATTTGGTGATTTGATGGATTATTATGTTGTTATACAACAGTTTATACCCTAGTAATAGGATGATTAGAGGTCCAGAAGTCCCATTGGTGTGTTTTTCGGGAATAAACGTATCTCAGGAAGCAGTTGGATCGACTGCATGGCGTGGACTCGCCGAGTCGGATGATCAGACTCGGCGAGTAGCTTGAAGATTCACTGGGACTCGCCGAGTTGTTCTTCAGACTCGGCGAGTGGAGTCGGGGTGGCCCCGCGATTCTTCCAGGAGTGACTCGTCGAGTCAAAGAGGATACTCGACGAGTAGAAGGGGAATCTCAGAGGATTGAAGGACGACCAGACTCGCCGAGTCGCCATGGAACTCGCCGAGTCCAGTCGAGCTGACATTGGACTGTTGACCAGAGTTGACTGGTGTGATTCTTAGGGTCAGTTAACGTGGAAGATAGAAGTATTAAATAAGGGATATATGATGTTACAGGGAGCTTGTAGCTCGGAGGATCAAGTGCAAGGGATTTTAGGAGTTGCTATCTTCCAGTGTCCGTGAGGTGAGTCTTCTCACTATACCTCACCCGGAAGGGTTTGATTGTGTGACCGGAAGGTCAAGTATGCTATGTGTTATGTTATATGCTATAATGGAAAGTTAGCTGCTACGCGTGATATACATGCTTATATATGGCCCGGAAGGCAAGGTATTATGTGACAGAAAGGTCAGGTATGATATATGATGGTTTGATTGTGTGACCGGAAGGTCAAGTATGTTGTGTGTTATGTTTATATGCTATGAATGGAAAGTTAGTTGCTACGCGTGATATACATGCTTATATATGGGCCGGAAGGCAAGGTATTATGTGACAGAAAGGTCAGGTATGATATGTGATATATGTGCTTTATGTGCTAGAGTATTTGTATTATGTGTTATATATGTGTATGGGCCGGAAGGCGATTATCTTGTGGACCGAAAGGTCCGGGCCGGAAGGCGATGTTATGTGGATCGAAAGGTCCGGGCCGGAAGGCGATGTTATGTGGATCGAAAGATCCGGGCCGGAAGGCAAAGTTATGTGGATCGAAAGATCCGGGCCGGAAGGCGATATTATGTGGATCGAAAGATCCGGGCCGGAAGGCGTATGTGCGTAAGGTATATTGGGGAACTCACTAAGCTTCGTGCTTACGTTGTTTATGTCATGTTGTTTCAGGTTTTTACAGTAACGCGGGATGGCAACGGTTCGATTGTACACACCGAAGAAAGAGTTGTGTTTTGGAGGATCCTGGTCTTCTTTTATAACGAAAATGAAACTACGTTTTGTAATTTGAATGTGAATAAGATTTTAAACAAGTGTTATTTTATATTAAATTGATTAATTAAATGAAAATTTTATTTTTGGAAATCTGGGTGTTACAAATTGGTATCAGAGCCTTGGTTTGAGGGATTCGGACGCGCCTACGGGTAAATCTGGACTCAAACTGAGGAAGTAAGAAAAAGTTTTCCAAATAAATGGTTTTCTAAAAGTGAATAAGAGTTCAAAGAGAAAGCAAGAAAGAGCAGTGTGTACAATCAGCCAGAGCCAAACGGTGATTTCCCAAAATACCTTTACTTTTGTATTATGAAATATCTATTATGCACTTTATGAGACATTATTGCATGCTAGAGACAGGCTAGGTACTTCACATCTTAGGACTAGAGTGGCCTGATTTGTGATGCCTTAGTCTAGGGTTGCTGTTATATGTGCGTTATGCTTTTGTGTGTATGTGATGAGTGAGAGTATCTAGTTAGAACGCACAAGGGGTAAAGCTACGGAGTACTGAGGTACTTCCGAGGGTGAGTCGAGAAGGTGGAGCTACCACAGATGGGGAGTCCTATGTATGCTTCAATGCTCGAATGCTGCTTGCTTTGTGCTTTGTGGAGTTGTCGATGATGGGAGTCAGCTACTAAGTGAGTATGACGATACTCAGGAGGTAGAGGGCTGGCATCATTAGGAACTCTTCAGCAGCTGATAGCAAAGAAGTGGGAGGACGGCGGAAGGGACTAGGGAATGAACCTAGCCAAATGAGTGCGCTGGTAGAGTAGAGGATTTCGCTGGAAAGCGAGCACGCGCGATGAGATTGGTGAAAGAGCAGGTTTATCAGCTACTTAGGAACTCTGGAATGGTCCGTGTGGAAAGTATGGGTAGATGTGGTAGGTAGTATGGGCCCGTACTACTGAAAGCAGAGGACCCATACTTGATACAGGGGGCATTCTGAAGGTCCTAAGGAACAGATTGAGGGGTGATGTTATGGTTCGGATACCATGCATCGGATCGGATACAGAGTGATGTTATGGTCAGGGCACCATACACCGGAACAGTTTGAGGTAGATGTTGTGGCTCGAGTGCTACACATTGGAGCAGATTGAGGAGTGGTGCTATGGTTCAGGTACCATACACCGAAGCATGTTGAGGAGGGATGTCATGGGATGAGTACCATGGTTCGTAGTGGGTGATGCTTGTGGCTATCTTGTTATCCGGTTATCGATCGGACGAGCACGAGCGAGCGGGATGCGAGGATTCGCGAGATCCGGCGTGATGAGGTTGCTGCATTGTTGCGGGCTGAGTCGCCAGAATTGTTTGGGTCGATCAGGACCACTATGATTGAAGTAGTTTGATGAGCGATATGCGGCTTTCGCAGAGACGGCTGCCGCTGCGGTTGCAGCGGCTGTAGCAACGGCAAAGAAAGGGACTAGTCGGGGTTTTTAGTATCGGGACTTCTATTATGCGAAGCCTCCCACATTCGATGGAGTTCAGGACTCGATTGTTGGTATGAGATGGTTATCAGACATGGAGGGGTGTTTCTCCACGAGTTTATGCCCTACTGATCAGAGGGTGGGGTGCGCTCTGAACCTGTTGAGGCTCGGGGCGAAGGATTAGTGGAGATTGACCACGAGGTCATTTTCTGATGCGCAGAGGGCTGCGGTTTCATGGGATCAATTCAGAGGGATGTTCAGTACTCGCTATGTTCCGCGGGATGAACAGGAGAAATTGGCTCGGAAGTTCGTTAAGCTGAGGCAGGATTTGGAGTCGGTGACTGAGAGCACCGGGATGTTTGTTGAGAGGGCGATGTTTTGCCCTGAGTTCGCTTCGGAGCAGGCTCAGATGCCCGATATTCGAGTAAGCTCAAGGGGGTATCAGACAGTTCGTGTCTGCGCGGAGGTGCGAGACCCTGTTGGAGTTGCAGAAGGCCGCCACGTGGCGTGAGTTAGAGGTTAAGTTGCAGTTGCGTGAGCTGGGACAGGCCCCGATGCAGTCGCAGTCGGCGCCGAAACGGTTCAGAACCGTAGACGTTGAAATGGGGGATCGGAGCGGTCACACTTGTGGGAAGTGTGAGAGAGATGGCACCGGAGCTTGTTGGCCAATGGTGCATGCCGCGAGTGCGGAAAGGAGGGGCATGGTGCACGGGATTGTCGGCAGTCAGTGCCAATTCGGGATCCCAGGATTTGTTATCAGTGTCGGCAGGTTGGGCATTCGAGGGTCAAATGTCCACAGCTTTTGCAGGATCGGTGCAGGCTCTAGCACCGGCCACCTTGAGGAGTTCAGGAGGAGGACAGGATGGAGTAGAGCCCAAGGGCTCAGGGTTGTGCTTATCGGCTTGCGGCAGAGGGAGACGGAGCAGTGCCGGGGGGCAGCTGCGGGTATGATGCTGTCTTGATGTCTTGATTAGCTTGCGTTGTTTGTGGCGTATTGTTTGTGCTGGTAGTGTGGATTTCGATGCGGTATTCGTTGTTTCGCGGGGTTGGCATGATTATGGATTAGTGCTTCAGGTTTTGCTTCGGCATTCGTTGTTCCCTGATGGTTGGGTAAGGTTATAGTCGGGTGTTTTAGTGTCGATAGCTTTGTGCGGTTTTCGATGTGGTATTCAACCTTTGGCAGGTTGTGGGTTTGGTTATGGGTTATTGCTTGGGAATTCCATTGGTCATCGTTGTGAGGGTTGATAGTGGAGGTGCGGCACTGGGTTGAATGACGGGTAGTATCTGCAGTTGTGGAGTGGATAATTGAAAGATCGGATTCTTTTGAGCGGATTGATCAGGGAGGAGATGTGTTTTGCTGAGGGTTGCTTACGCTTGTGGGAAGCAGTCAGTGGGTAAATGTTCTCTTTGTGCAGGATTGTTCTGAGAGGTCGTTAATGACGATCGGTGGCAGTTAGTCAGTGCTTTAGTGGGGGAGAATTAGAAAATTCTCCGGGAGATCGATAAGTATGTGAGGGTGCTTAGCTGCCGGGATTCAGCAGTGTTTGTCAGCGCAAAGTATAGGCCGACGAGAGCGAGTGTTGGATATGCAGGGCGAGATACAGACCTAGGGCATTGATTGTGGAGGCCTGAGAGGAGGTCGGGATCGAGCTTGAGTAAGTAAACGGAAGTTTGCGATCAGAGTATTGGTACGTTTGGGGTACGTGATGGTTGTACTGCATCAATCCCACGGGATTATGTTGTGCATGTTTCTAGAGCTGGAACCGGAAGGTTCCCAGAGTTAGAACCTGAGGGTTCGCAGAGTTGGGTGTACGGACCCACAGAGATATAGCCTCGAGTGGCTAGTATGTGTTATGAGAGTCGGTCCAGTCATACTGGAGACTCTGTTGGTATTGCTGGATTAGTTTGAGATTTGCGGATCACGTATGTTGTTGTGTGATTGCATTGGAAGGTCTGGCCCTGGGTTGTTGATCTTGTTTAGCGGAGGCAGTGATTTCGATGAGTGAAGAGAGTGCATGGGATTGAGAGTCCCTGCAATGAGAACCAGAGTATGTGAATAGCAGTTACGCAAAAAGGGTGGTGTCGCTTGGGGCGAGCACCGTGGAACTGGTTGGAGTGGCATTATGTTCAAGAGAGTTCCGTGGAAAAGGAAAAGAGGAGGGTATGTAACTCCGAAGGGGGTGCAAGTTCACGAAAGTGAAAGCTGCAGAGCAGAGTTATGGTTAGAATATTTCGAGTATGGTTTTGAGCATCGTGTTCGCGGCAGTGGAATAGGAACCCATCCGGTTGGGATGTCTGTTGAGGCTCAGAAGGGATGCATGGAGAGAGAAAATTTTAAATTTTCAGTGTGAATCTGATCAGAGTGTAGGGTGGATGTAGTGGTTCATCTTGGGAGATGTTCGAGGATATCATCAGTGTATCGGGTCTTCCAACCTACGAGTGTTGGGGCTAGTTCAGCATGTGTATATGACGGCAAGAGGAGAATTTGTGAGAGTTACTCTGGGAATGAGAATGGATCTCTCAGTTGGTCTGGGATGGACAAAGTGGGCTTTGGATCGGGGATCCGGTGGTTCAGGGCTTCCTAACCCTTATTGTTCGAGTGATTGTTGGGGTTTAAGAGCAGAGTTGCATCTTGGGTGGTTCTCGGTTACAGAGAGAGATGGACAGTACAGAGTTTGGGCTTCAGTCGACAGAGCAGACTCAGCAGGTTACGGAGAGTTAGTGATCGTTTAGAGTTAACAGGAAAGTTATGCAGGTAGACGCCGTTACGAGTATGTGATTCAGGTCAGCGACTTCGTATTTCTGACGGGTGCTTCGATTTAGGAAGAAGGGTAAATGGGGGGCCCCGGTATGTTGGGTCTTTTCGTGAAGGTGCGAAGGTAAGAAGGGTGGCCTATCGTTTGGAGCTGTCAACGGAATTGGGACGGATCCATGACACTGGTAGGTGTCGCAGTTGAAGAGGTGTATAGCGGGTGAGTCAGCAGAGGTTCTACTAGAGAACGATTAGGTGGATGTGAGCCTGTGTTACGTCGAGAGGCCAGTGGCCGTCGGAGATCGGAAGATCAAGATTCTGAGGAACAAGGAGATACCTCTAGTATTGATTCAGTGGCAACCTCGGAAGAGATCGAAAGTGTCTAGGGAAGCCGAAACGTGTGATGCGGGAGCAGCATCCAGAATTATTTTCAGAGCGAGACTTCGAGGGCGAAGTCTAATTCTAGTGGGGGAGAATTGTAACAGCCCAAAATCTCAAGTATTGTTAAATTGCATTTTAGGGTGTTTTAAAGGAGGGACTCGGCGAGTTGGAGCCAGACTCGCCGAGTAGGGTCGCAGATTTGATCGTGGGTTCGCGACTGGACTCGGCGAGTCGACGCTGTTCAGCAGAAACCCTAGCCGTTTCGTATTGGGTCGTATTTAAGGGTTGTATGTCGTCATTTCACGTCTTTTGGCCGATTGTGGAGAACCCTAGACGACTGTGGCATTTGGAGCAAAACTTGAAGGCCATTATTGACTTTGAAGGAATTGTGGTGCAAGAAGAGGAAGGATTTTGGCCAAAGGAAGAGCATGGGGATCGAGTTCTGAGGTTTGGAGACACAGAGAGGGTGTTATTCAGGTAATATTTCGAATTATCCTCTGCTATGTTGATGTGTTATGGAATTAGGGTTTATGAAACCCATTTGGTGATTTGATGGATTATTATGTTGTTATACAAAAGTTTATACCCTAGTAATAGGATGATTAGAGGTCCAGAAGTCCCATTGGTGTGTTTTTCGGGAATAAACGTATCTCAGGAAGCAGTTGGATCGACTGCATGGCGTGGACTCGCCGAGTCGGATGATCAGACTCGGCGAGTAGCTTGAAGATTCGCTGGGACTCGCCGAGTTGTTCTTCAGACTCGGCGAGTGGAGTCGGGGTGGCCCCGCGATTCTTCCAGGAGTGACTCGTCGAGTCAAAGAGGATACTCGACGAGTAGAAGGGGAATCTCAGAGGATTGAAGGACGACCAGACTCGCCGAGTCGCCATGGAACTCGCCGAGTCCAGTCGAGCTGACATTGGACTGTTGACCAGAGTTGACTGGTGTGATTCTTAGGGTCAGTTAACGTGGAAGATAGAAGTATTAAATAAGGGATATATGATGTTACAGGGAGCTTGTAGCTCGGAGGATCAAGTGCAAGGGATTTTAGGAGTTGCTATCTTCCAGTGTCCGTGAGGTGAGTCTTCTCACTATACCTCACCCGGAAGGGTTTGATTGTGTGACCGGAAGGTCAAGTATGCTATGTGTTATGTTATATGCTATAATGGAAAGTTAGCTGCTACGCGTGATATACATGCTTATATATGGCCCGGAAGGCAAGGTATTATGTGACAGAAAGGTCAGGTATGATATATGATGGTTTGATTGTGTGACCGGAAGGTCAAGTATGTTGTGTGTTATGTTTATATGCTATGAATGGAAAGTTAGTTGCTACGCGTGATATACATGCTTATATATGGGCCGGAAGGCAAGGTATTATGTGACAGAAAGGTCAGGTATGATATGTGATATATGTGCTTTATGTGTTAGAGTATTTGTATTATGTGTTATATATGTGTATGGGCCGGAAGGCGATTATCTTGTGGACCGAAAGGTCCGGGCCGGAAGGCGATGTTATGTGGATCGAAAGGTCCGGGCCGGAAGGCGTATGTGCGTAAGGTATATTGGGGAACTCACTAAGCTTCGTGCTTACGTTGTTTATGTCATGTTGTTTCAGGTTTTTACAGTAACGCGGGATGGCAACGGTTCGATTGTACACACCGAAGAAAGAGTTGTGTTTTGGAGGATCCTGGTCTTCTTTTATAACGAAAATGAAACTACGTTTTGTAATTTGAATGTGAATAAGATTTTAAACAAGTGTTATTTTATATTAAATTGATTAATTAAATGAAAATTTTATTTTTGGAAATCTGGGTGTTACAGGGGATGTATGTGTTATAGTGGGTATGGATTAGCTGAGCATGTTTGGTGACATGATTGATTGTGAGGGCTAGCGAGTGGTAGTTCGAACCCCAAGTGGGTGAGAACTGGTTATCTATGGAGAGGGCACTAGCATTGGTTTAGGGTTTTGGTCAGCAGCCAGGGCTCGACAGGATATTAAACATGGGTGTGTGGGTTATCTGGCTGATGTGGTTGATACTCGGGTTGGGGAGCAGACTTCGGTTTCTGAGATACCAGTGGTCAAGGAGTTACTGATGTTTTCTTGGAGGAGTTACCCGGTGTGCCTCCTCAGAGGTAGGTTGACTTCATGATTGATCTTGTGCCAGGTGTGGCCTCGATTGCTAAGGCGTCATACCGCTTAGCACCGCCTGAGATGCAGTTATTGTCATCCCACCTTCAGGAGCTGCTAGGCAAGTAGTTCATCTGATCGAGCAGTTCTCCATGGGGAGCATCATTATTGTTCGTCAAGAAGAAGGATGGTTCACACCAGATGTGCATTAATTACCGGGATTTGAACAAGTTAACGGTGAAGAAACGTTATCCCCTTTCGCAGATTGATAACCTCTTTGATCAGTTGCGGGGTGCATATTGGTTCTCGAAGATAGATATGAGGTTTGGGTATTATCAGGTTAGGGTGAGAAAGGAGGGCGTGGAGAAGTCCACATTCCAAACTCATTGAGGACGTTATGAGTTCGTGGTGATGCCCTTTGGGCTCACCAATGCGCCTGTTGTGTTTATGGACTTGATGAATCAGGTATGCAGGCCGATGGTTGACCAATCTGTTATTCTTTTTATTGATGACATCTTGGTGTATTCTAAGACCAGAGAGCAGCATGAAGACCACCTTTGAGAGCTTCTGTGGTTTTTGAGGCGTGAACGACTTTATGCCAAGTTCTCTAAGTGTGATTTTTGGTTACGAGAGGTCCAGTTCCTTAGGTACCTCGTTAACCAAGATGGGATTTTGGTTGATCTGGCAAAGATTGGGGTTGTGATGCAGTAGGAGGTTCCGAAATCTCCCTCACATATCTGGACTCTCTTAGGTTTGGCAGGGTACTATCGGATATTTATTCAGGAGTTCTCCAAGATTGCGGTACCCCTCACTCGTTTGATGGGTAAGGGAGTGGATTTCCGATGAGGCCCCGAGCAGCAGTCGGCGTTTGATACCCTTCGTCAGGGGTTATGTGAGGCCCCGATTTTGAACCTCCCATAGGGAGTTGAGGATTTTATGCTACTTTGTGATGTATCCCTCACCGGTTTAGGGGCGGTCCTAATGCAGAGAGGATAAGTGATCGCTTATGCTTCACGGCAACTGATTCCGCATGAGGCACCATATCCCATGCATGACCTGGAGTTAAGGGCTATATTGTTTGCCCTCAAGATTTGGAGACATTATCTTTATGGGGTTCATTGTACTGTCTACACGAATCACAAGAGTTTGAGACATATTATGTACCAGCCGAACCCGAACATGAGGCAGCGTAGGTGGATGGACGTGGTCAAGGATTATGAATGCGAGATCCTTTAACATTCGGGTAAAATGAATGTGGTAGTAGATGCTTTTAGCCACAAGTCGATTGGGGAGATGTGTATGAGGATATTCGTTGATTCTCCGCTTTTTGGATTGATCAGATAGGCTCAGGCAGTGGGTGTTTGGAAAGGGAACTGAAAACGTGAAAGGATCAAGGGTGAGATCAACAGGTTTGTCATAGATAGTCGAGGGTTATTGACCTGGTTTGGTCGAGTTTGGGTTCGAGTTTTAGGAAAGACCAAAAAGACAATGTCGGAGGAGGCTCATAAGTCTCACTTTTCTATACACCCGGGAGCCACAAAGATGCATCGGTATTTGAGATTGAGCTACTGGTGGCCGTTTATGAAGATGAAGATAGTCTGGTATATGAGGTGCTTGACTTACAGGATGGTCAATGTCGATCGTTAGAACCCGCATGGCAAGCTGCAGCCTCTGGAGGTTCCCATGTCGAAGTGGGAACAGATTACCATGGATTTTATCACCAAGTTGCCGAAGACAGCCAAGGGTTTTGATTCTATATGGGCCATGGATCGATTAACCAAGAGTGCCCACTCTTTGGTGAACCGGGAGAGCTCTTCGGCCGAAAAGTTAGCTGATGTGTATGCTTGCGAGATTGTTGCCCGTCATGGGGATCCGGTGTCCATTATTTCAAACTGAGATGTTCGGTTTAATTCCCATTTCTGGCAAACGTTCCTAGAGGAACTGGGCATGAGGTTACATTTCAGCACTGCATATTATCCACAGACTGACGGCCAGACTGAGCGGACTATACAAACCCTCGTGGATATGTTTTGGGCTTGTGTTATTGATTTTGATGGGAGTTCGGATTCCTACCTACCTCTTGTGGAGTTTTCCTACAACAAAAGTTATCACTCCAGCATTGGTGCTCCGCCATTTGAGCTCTTGTATGGTCGGAGATGTCGTACCCTAGTTTGTTGGGGAGAGGTTGGTCATGAGGTTATGAGAAAGACCAAAGTATTCCTTCAGACCATAGAGTTTATCCAGCAGTTTAGGCAGAGACTGCAGATCGCTCACAGTCGGCAGAAGAGCTATGACAACTGATGCCGATCAGAGTTGGAGTTTCAGGATACGGTGCTCCTGAAGGTCTCACCCTGGAAGGGTGTGCTACACTTCAGGAAGAAGGGGAAATTAGGTCCTGGGTTTATTGGACCTTTTCGGGTGATTTCCAGGTTTGGCAAGGTAGCTTACAGGTTGGATTTGTCGAGCGAGCTCAGTCAGATCCATAACACTTTCCATGCCTCTTAGTTGTGGAAGTGTGTGTTGGACAACGAGGTAGTGGTTCCGTTAGATGATATTCAGGTTGATGTGCGCCTGAACAATGTCGAGAGGCCAGTAGCTATTTTAGAAAGAAAGACGAAGGTCCTGTGCAACAAAGAGATACCTTTGGTAAAGGTATAGCGACGTCATCGGAGAGGCTCCGAGTGGACGTTGGAGCCGGAGGTTGAGATGTGGGAGCATTATCCTGAGTTATTCGCTGCAGCCAACTTCGTGGACGAAGTCTAGATCAAGTGTGGGATAATTGTAACATCCCGATGTTAAGGTACTTCTAATTTTGGACTCTGCAATTTGATAATATTGCATTTTTGGTCCCGAAATTAAGAAGAGTGCAAAGGGCCCATATTGCCATTTTGGTAAAAGTTGAGATGGGATGAGTACACCGTGCGTACGTGTGTGTATGCTAAGTGTACTGAGGCACACCTTAGTATGTTGGGCGTACACTTCGTACGTGGGGCGTACGTGGAATGCATGAAAACCCTAATTTAGGGCTTTAGTTGATATTTAAGCAACCTTATGGACTCATATACTCTTCTTACCCAGCCTCTTTTTATGATTTTGACGCTTAAGCATCCCTAGAGTAAGAGAGAGAAAATTTTGAGCCTTCAAGAGAGTTCTGGAGTGGTTTTGAAGAGAGAAGAAGGTGGTGAAAGATGTTCGAGTTCAGAGCACTTTGGATTTGGGATTTCTTCTTGATTTGCAACATCTTAAAGGTATAAAGCTTGCATCTTTACCACCTCATCTTGTAGATCTAGGCTTTTGCTCTTTTAAGTCACTTTTTTGTCCCAAAATGATGATTCATTACCATTGCATGTTGTTGATCGTTTAAGCTGACCTTTCAGACCTTTGGAATGGTCTTGAGTCATAAAAATTGATTCCAAGTGGTAGGTTTTGCTCTATGTATCTTTTAGAAGGTCTTAATGGATTAAGAAGTCTAGTTAAGTACTTAATGAAAATGAGAAGTCATAAAGTTGGAAACTTTATAATTTTTTAGGGTATTTGCCATGGATCTGAAAAATGGATGTGAGTGCTTAAGCCGTGAAGCAGTTATTATATTTTTGTGGTTTCTTGGAGTACGCCCCCCGTACTTGGAGTACGCCCTACGTACAAGGTCAACCACCCCAATGGTGTTCAACATGCGATTACACCTAACATACATAGAGAGTACGCCCCACGTACTCTCTCTAAGATAACTCAGTTGGGTTGACTCATTTGATTTGACCAGTTTGACTTTTCCTTTAACCAAGTTTGACTAAAGGCTATTTTGAGTATTTTGGGATTTTGATTGAGATTGGTTATTTGGTTGGAATAGGTTATGCTTAGAGTTGAGATTCGAAGTCGATACCTCATTAGCTTTTGGTTCAGTCTGTGATGTCTGTTTTGCTCACTGTACTTACAGGTCTAAGGCACCAAAGCCGACTCATTGGTTTGATATCTTGTTATTCACTGATATGCTGAGTATGGAATAGATGTGCATGATTATGCAAGTTTCCGATATGCTAGTTGTCGATATGCTAGTTTGGTAGATTTGTAGGTCTACCTGTGATTTGTCTGCAAGATTATTTGTATATGTTTGTTGTCTATTATATGTCGACGTATTATGGTGGGTTGAGATGTACTCTTCGTGCGGTAGCCAACAAACCCTGGAGCATTCTAGATATGAGTTGAGGGCCGGGTAGGGTATGCCAGACTCATACTGAGGGCCCATGAGCATTCCAGATATGAATTGAGGAACAGGTGGTATTTCGAACTCGTACTGAGGGCTTGATGATATTTCAGTCTGATGATTGATTTGGTCAAGGAGCAAGCTAGACATAAGTTGTGGGTCTGAGGGCAAACCATACTTATGTTGTGGGCTCATGGTTAATCCAATCGTTTAACTATGGACCCAATACATGTTGTTATTGTATATGCTATTTGTTTATGTGTTGGTACTTTGGGGGAAGCTCACATTGGCTTATAGTTTTGGGTTATGTTTTCAAGTACTTCTGATGACAATAGGAAGGCGAATGCGTGACCATACACATCCTCTTGTTTATGACTTGTGACTTTGGGAGACTCTAACGTTAGGAAAATGTTTTGAAAACTATGATTTGTAAACAATTTATGAATTGGGTTGATTTTAAAAGTTTACATTTCTTGTGAATTTTATGGGTGTTACAATTAGTGCACATCCATATGAACTTCTCAATGGGAGGAAGTGTCATACTCCAGTTTGTTTGGGTGAGGTTGGCCATAGAGTCATGGGGAGGAATGAGGTGGTTTTCCAAACGACAGAGCTTATTCAAAAAAATCAGACAGAGGTTACAGATAGCTCAGATCCGACAGAAGAGTTATGCCGACAGGAGATGGTCCAAGCTGGAGTTCCAAGTTGGGGACATGGTTTTGTCGAAGGTATCCTTATGGAAGAGTGTTATACGCTTCATGAAGAAGAGCAAGTTGGGCCCACGATTTATTGGACCATTTCAAGTAGTGGCTGGGGTAGGCAAGGTGGCCTACTGATTATATCTGCATGAGGAGCTTAGTTAGATTCATAGCACCTTCCATGTTTCTCACCTTCGGAAGTGGGTGGCTAATAATTCGGTGGTGGTTTCGTTGGAAGACATCCAAGTTGATAAGCGCCTGATTATATGGAGGGGGCAATGGCTATTCTAGATATGAAGACAAAGTGTTGCATTAGTGTCTAAGTCCATAACTATATTTGGTATGTACTTGATCTAGTTGTGCATGCTCCTTTTAGGTTGCCTTCACCAAAGCAACTTGACAGGATGATTTATGGAGAGAGAGGATATTAAGGTTTATTAATATATTATATGAATATTATATTAAAAGATAAATCATATTATTTAATTAATATTGGTCAGGATATAATTTTTTGGCTAAAAGAGATTAACTAAATAAAGGGGACTAGAATTGCCAATTATATGATAATTGAATTTGGGCTGTGGATCTTATGGATTAAAGGGAGTGGACGATTTCAAGGTTGAAACCCACATGGAAATCATCCAAGGGCGTTATTCCAGAAGGTTCTTGGAGCTGCTTAGGGCCTAAGCTATCTAATTAGGGTTTTGACTGAACCCTAGCAGCTCAACTATTTAAGGACCCATAGGGCTTCAGTTTTTGGCTACCATAACAAACCATAGAGTTGCTATAGCCAAAATTGTGCCCCATTCCCTCTCTTATCAATCATCTTCTTGCCTTGGTGTTTGTGAGCCATTAGAGGTATTACAATTTTGATACTAAGTTCTTGAAGATTGAAGATTCTTTTTACTATCAAGAGGTAATCATCTAAAAATGTATTAGTTTTAGATTTTGATTTTTATAGTATCCTAGATTAGGGTTTACAAGCTTTCGATGAATTTGCATGTATAATAGAGAAACCTAGATCCAAAGCTTTAGGGTTTTGCATGTGTACATAGGAATGTTCTTTTGCTCAAAACCCATCAGTGGTATCAGAGCCTTGCATCGTTTCTATTGTATTTGATGCATTGTATGTTTGTTAATTGCTTGAATTTTATTCTCCTGCCTTCTGCCTGATAGACTCGTCGAGTCCCAAGCTGAACTCGACGAGTCCAATTGGGGACTCGACGAGTCGAGCTGTCAGACAGATAGATTTTCGGGATTTTGGCTTATTTTGACTTGGGATAATTACCAAAATTGTTTTTAATTAATAAAATCTGATTTCTATTGATTATACTCCCTCCGTCCCAAATTAATTGTCCACTTTTGACTTTTGAAGTCTTTTTTCATCAACTTTGACCTTAAATATTTTTATTTGTGTTATATATTAATTGATGAAACTTATAACAATGAAAATACATTTAAAATACAATTCATTCATATATTTTGCATCAAGTATTATCTATCAAAAAGAAAAATATTTAAGGTCAAAGTTGAAGAATAAAGACTTGAAAAGTCAAATGTGGACAATTAATTTGGGACGGAGGTAGTATATGATTATCTTAGTCAAAATAAAATTTATTTATCATTTAATTAGATAGTTATTGCCTTATTTGATAAACCTTAATTATTTAAATTGTTTGATCAATTATCTTGCATGAAATTGGATTAGGTCAAAATTAGATAATCACCAATTAATTGTTTAATGATTATTATTTGAATTTTGATCTAGATAGTTTTGAAATGTTTCAAAACTTGCCCTCAAGTTTTGGAATTTAATTTTTTGGTTAGAAGTTTAATTTTGAAATAATTAAATTCCAAACCCCATAATTTTACAAGTTTACAATTCTTCCCTATACTATTATAATATTATAAGAATAATTATTATATATGTATAAGATAAATTCTAGTCTTACCGTTAGTAGGCCTTATTCACGAAGCCGATCTATAAGGGGGTATAAGGTAGCTTCCTATAAAATGGCATTTTAATGGGTGTCCACTCTCACCCACCGCTTCCCTAATTGGTGGTGGGTCGTTAGCCGAACGGGTAGGATAGGGCAACTAATTCCTCATTAAAAGTATAATGATTAATAAAGTAACTAAATGTGTTTATAAAATTCCCAATCTTAGTTACTTTAGGAAAAATGTGAATTTGATGTTATTCCATGAAATTACACTTCGTACCCTTGCCAAGACGTTAGTGGAGCGTGTGTTGTTAACCGGTACACTAATTGGGCTCTAAGCAAAGGTGGCAAACGGTGAATCGATGTTTGTCATAGATCAATGGTGCGTGTGTGACTAACTGGCACATTGATTAGGTTATTGTAACATTGGGGGCACCAAGTACATTTGCATGGTTATTCACACATTGCTTATGATCCTCGGTATCCCAGTCACAAACTTGAAGGGCATATCGAGATTTAAACATGCCATTGAAAAGTTCAATGAATTTCAAAAGATCTAGGAGTTTTCAATACATTTAAAACTTAATTATTTTTGTTTTTCATGGTGGAAATTAGTGAATCGTCATTTACTTAGCTTCAAATTATTTGATGTTTAGATTACGGCATCCCTCTTCTAATTTCTCATTTGGGTGTTTAATTGGGGATTCTTATCTAATCAAACTTTTCTCTTTACTTTTTCAGATGTCGAACTCAAACAACAACACTTCAGGCTCAACCTCTTCTGGCTCATTCTCACTCATGAATTTGTGTGGGAGGGTGATCTTCGATGGGTCCAATTTCAATGATGGGATCCACATCCTAATGGTTACCCACTACGAGGACAAGGAGTATGTCCTCGACAAGGAGCTGAAGGAGGTGAACGTCAACACTGCTACTCTCGAGGAGATCGCTACCTTTGAGGCCCACGAGCAAGATGCTACGAAAGTCCATTGCATCATGCTCGCGACTATGAATACTGAACTTCAGAAGTCCTATTAGGACTACTATCTGTATGAGATGCACCAGGATCACTTCGATGATCACGACCAAGATGAGGGACGGAGAGTTTGTCATTGCTCATCTGCAGAAGATATCTGCAGAAGATGCAGAGATATGTTGACTGCCTGCTGAAGTTAAATGTTAGCTTCGATGAAGAGCTGGCGATTGATATCATTCTATACTCACTGCCACCCTACTTCAACCAGTTTTGCATGACCTACCACATGTAGAAATAGGAGGTCTTCTTCAGCAAGATTCAAGGCTTGTTGAGGACTACTGAGAGCAACCTCAAGGATAAATCAGTTGCATCAACTCTCGCTACAGCTGCCCCCGTCTTGGATATTGGGTAGGGGAAGGGTAAGAAGAGGAAGGCTCCTTCAAAGAGCCACCATAATGGAAAGTCTCATGATGACACCTCTTCTAGTGGAACCAAGGTTGGTCCCGCTGCACCCACCTCCAACCCAAAGGATGTAGAGTTCTACTACTGCCATGAGAAGGGGCATTGGAAACGAAGCTGCCTGAAATATCTGCAAGATGTCAAGGATGGGAAGATCAAGCCGTCCTTCGAAGGTATTTATACTATTCATTCTAATATCTCATCGCATGCTATTCTTGGGTTCTTGATACAGGATGTGGTTTCCACATTTGTTCTGATTTGAAGGGCCTAAGAAGAAATAGGGACGTGGAGCATGGGAAGATAAACCTGATCATGGGGAACAGAAGCTCGTCTCCTGTCACCAAGATTGGAATTTACTCCTTAGTTCTTAGTAGTGGGTTAGGATTAGAGTTGAATAATTGTTGCTCTTTGCCAGAAATAGCAAGATACATCGTTTCTTTTCATGGTTTGTATAGAAAAGGATTTAGATTTTCGGTTGATAATGAAAAAGGTTCTATTAATGCTTTTCTTAATGGTGTTATCTATTTTGAAGCATTGCCTTGTAATGGAATATATGAAACTGTGATGGTTGTAGACAACTTAGGAAATGATGTGTTTCATATTTGTAACATCCTGAGTTCGGGTATGATAATTTAATTATTTATTTACTGTTTTATTGAGGAACCCGACGAGTTGATGCCTCAACTCGTCGAGTAGAGTCTTATCTATTGACGCGGTGTCGCGAGCGGACTCGACGAGTCGGGGATCTGACTAGCTGAGTCGGTGCTGATTAGGAAAACCCTAATCCCTGGGTTTGGAGCATATTTAAAAGCCCTTATGGACTTTATTTGCGGCCACCTTGTTCCAGAGAAACCCGAGAGAGAGAGTGAGGAAGGCTTGAGTGCAAGAGAGGGCTTATAATCTTCATTTTTGGGGTGATTTTGCTAGAGGAAGAAGAGAGGATCCATCTAGAACGTGAAGGGAGCTTGGATTGGAGCTAATCAGCTTGAGATATTGTCTTTGGAGGTATAATTATTTCCATTTCACGTTCATATGGTGGATTTCATAGTTTTAGGGTTTTTCCCTCATAATTTTATGAGATCTAGTGAGTATGAGGCCTTGGTATGAATAACATCAGATCTGGACCATGAGAGGTCCCTAGAGCCATTATCTTCCAGCTTTTTGCAAGCAAATAAGGAATTGGAGACTAGGTTGCCATTTCTAGTTTTATTTCGCCATTTGAGGCTTGATATGGGTTGCATGCACGTAAAGGTTGCACCTTTACGTGACTTTTGAGTGTTTAAGGGTGAGATCTATGATTTGGCTAAGCAGATCTGACCTCAGGAGGTTGTTTGAGCAAGTTCATGCAAGAAACTCGCCGAGTCCATATGTAGACTCGACGAGTCGGACCGGGTTGCCCCGGGGTCTGACTCCAGTTGTGACCCGGTGAGTTGAGGGGTGACTCAGTGAGTCGAGTGAGGCTTAGAAAGGGAAGAGTCTGTGGGGATGTTGGGACTCGCTGAGTCGTCGTATGCACTCGGCGAGTCTGGTCAAAATGGACAGTTGACTTTTGGTTGACTTTTAGGGTTTGTCAACAAATGGGCCTTTGGGCCTGTAGAGGGGTAGAATGGTCTTTTACCCTTCTAGGGATTTGCATGAGAGAATATCCAATTTGTGAAGAGACATTTATTTAGTGTAATTTATTATTGTGACTAGGCGAAGGCTAGGGCAGTATTCTGATATCGAGATTTTACAGAGATTCCCGAGGTGAGTCTTCTCACTATACTTTACCTAGAGTGGTAATCAGAGCTATGTGACAGTGTATCTTGTATGCTATTTATGTGTTGTGATTTCTATGTGACATGTGATATGCATGATTCAGAGTTTACAAAGTTAGGACCAGCGGGTCCATAGAGTTATGGGACCAAGAGGGTCCCACAGAGATATTCGACCAGAGGGTCATCAGAGTTACAGTCTTGAGTGGCTGATATGTGTTTATGTGGTATTTTGGGGAACTCACTAAGCATTTATGCTTACAAATTTTTGTGTATGTGTTTCAAGTACCAGTGATGATAGCGGGAAGGCACTGACATGATCTGTACACACTCATGGAGCTTTTGTTTATATGATTTTGGGATATGTTTTACTATGATGACAGTGGATACATTATGTTTAATATATTTTTTGAGTGAAACTATGTTTTAAATTGTAAAAAAAAATATTTGAAAATTTTTGGGTGTTACAAGTTGATATTAGAGCCTTGGTTTGAGGGATTCGAGTGCACCTTCGGGCGTATCTGAACTCAAACTGAGGATTTGAGAGATTTTCAAAATAAAATTCACAAAATTTTCTCAAAGAATAAAAAGTTTGGAAAGAGCAGAGCAGAGCAGTGTGTACGATCAGTCAGCGCCCGAACGGTGGTTTCCCAAAATACCCTTACATTATGAGTTATGAGATATGTTATGATAGGATATGCATGTTAGAGTAGGCTATGTATTCTTATTAGGACTAGAGTGACCTGATTTGTGATGCCTTAGCCTAGGGGTTTTGCTGCTAGGAGATGCTTGAGAGTGAATAGATAGCAGCGAGGAGCTTATGAGAGATCTTCTAGAGAGTAGACTATGCATAGAGAGAGTAGAGTACTTGGGACTTGGGATATTAGGAGGAGGGCTTGGTGTGAATATTGATGCAGTGTGGACGGTAGTATTTGGCCCGTACTATCGAAGGCACCGGATCAGTGCGCAGCCCAAGTAAGAATCCTTAGGGTACCAAGGATCGAGTAGGAATGGGATATGGAGTGTGTACACTCGAACGAGTATCTGATTTCTTGTGTTGTATTTCAGAGAAACATCATGATTGGGACACGCCACACACCTGAGAACAGTGGTGTTAGCGATGAGGAGATCCGCCGATTGATTCACGAGGAGGTGGCTGCTGACATCCGAGCTGAGATACCAGAGATGTTTGGGTCTATCAAGGCCACCCTGATCAAGACTTTTGACGAGCGTTATGCTGCTCTTACTGATGCTGCTGTTGCTGTAGTCACAAAGGCATTGCTGCTACGAGGCCACAGGGGGTGACTCGTTGTTGTATCGAGAGTTCAGCAACACGAAGCCACCAGAGTTTGATTAGACGCAGGATCCGATTGCTGCGATGATATGGATTTCTGATATTGAGGGATGCTTCTATATGTGTTCTTGTCCGGAGCATCTGAGAATTTGGTTCGCGCTGAACCAGCTTCTCTTGGGGGCAAAGGACTGGTGGAAGTTTGTGACAACGCACTATTTCTCTGCAGAGCTTGCCGCAGTGACCTGGGAGAGGTTCACCGCTATGTTTCGTGATGAGTACGTTCCCATGGTGGAAAGGGAACGTTTGGCCCAGGAGTTCTTGACCCTCAAGCAGGGTACCGAGTCTGTTACAGTGATCACCAGGATGTTTCATGAGAGGGCGATGTTTTGCCCTGAGCATGTGTCTTCCGAGCAGGCACGCACGAGCAGATACTTGAGCATTTTGAGGAGATACATCCGCCAGTTCGTGGCGAACTCGACATACCGGACATTTGTCGAGCTTCAGTCAAATTCCCGGAAGAGGGAGATTCAGCTAAAAACTTAGGCCATGGAGGAGGCGGAGTCTCAGGGGAGCGATCGGCGACCGGCGTAGTCCCAGCCGGATGCCAAGCGGGCTAAGCCTGCCGATTTGAGATCGGGGAACTAGAAGGGCCGCACTTGTGGCAAGTGCGGCAAAGGTCATGAGGGTGTGTGTAGGGCAGGGTCTTGCTACAAGTGTGGCAAGGAGGGGCACATGGTCAATGATTGCCCCAAGGGGTTTGCAGTCTGTTTTCACTGCAACCAGACCGGACACCGGAAGGCTGAGTGTCCGCAGTTGCGGGGGTCAGCTCAGGGAGCATCTCAGGGATATGCCACTGCTGCCATTCGAGCTACAGAGAGTCGGTCGGTGAATGTCGATGCGCCGAAGGCTCGCGGGAGGGCCTTCCAGTTGACAGCGGAGGTGGTCTGCGCTACACCCGATGTTGTGGCCGGTATGTATTCTTTCATATGTTTATTTTGAGTTTGTGGTGTTATGCTTATATTATGATATGCGTAGGTACATTTCTTGTGAGCTATGTACCTGCTTTGGTGTTATTTGACTTTGGTGTGAGTCGGTCTTTTGTGTTGTTAGCCTTTAGTCAGCACATCAGTATTCGTCGAGAGGCGTTGAGTCGACCTTTGCGAGTTTCCATAGCTGACGAGAGAGAAACGTATGCCACTGATGTGATTCGAGGATGTGTACTCGAGATCTTCAGCGTTGAGTTTCCGATTGATTTGGTCCCGATTGCTATGGGAGATGTCTGTGTCATCGTGGGCATGGACTGGTTGAGCAGGTTTGGAGCGGTTATCGACTGTGAGAGACAACGGGTGACCATACGAGACCCTAGTGGGGGAGTTCTTACGGCTTATGGCGAGGGCACCTGTTCTGGGTCAGCATTTTGTTCAGCCGCTAGAGCGAGGCAGAGTCTACAGCAGGGCTGTAGTGGGTTTGTGACTTATGTGGTGGATACGAGAGTAGGTGCAGAGAGATCGAGGTCAGTTGATGAGGTCCCGATAGTACGTGAGTTCCCGGATGTTTTCCCCGAGGACGTGTCGGGTGTGCCTCCCGAGAGGCAGGTGGAGTTCCGTATCGATTTGGTTACGGGGGCAGCGCCTATCGCCTTGCGCCTCCATAGATGCAGGAGTTATCCTCGCAGCTTCAGGAGCTGTTGGGAAAGGGGTTTATACGGCCGAGTAGCTCGCCGTGGGGAGCACCGATCCTTTTTGTCAAGAAGAAGGATCGTTCACACCGGATGTGCATTGATTACCAGGAGTTGAACAAGTTGACGGTCAAGAACCGTTACCCCTTACCGAGGATTGACGATTTGTTCGATCAGTTGCAGGGAGCGTCTTGGTTCTCCAAGATTGATTTGAGGTCTGGATATCATCAGATAAGGGTGCGTGATAAAGATATCCAAAAGACAGCGTTCAGGACTCGTTACGGGCATTACGAGTTCGTGGTGATGCCTTTCGGGCTCACCAATGCACTGGCGGCATTCATGGATCTCATGAACAAGGTGTGCATGTCGATGTTGGATCGTTCAGTGATCATGTTCATTGATGATATATTGGTGTATTCGATATCCAGAGAGCAACATAAGGAGCATTTGAGGGAGATCCTCAGAGTTCTGAGATCGGAGAGGCTTTACACCAAATTCTCCAAATGCGATTTCTGGTTACGAGAGGTCCAATTTCTAGGACACCTCGTCAACCAGAATGGGATATTGGTCGATCCGGCCAAGATTGAGGTGGTGATGAGTTGGGAGGTGCCGAGATCCCCTTCGGAGATCAGGAGTTTCCTAGGGTTGGCCGGTTATTATCAGAGATTCATCCAGGATTTCTCCAAGATTGTTTTTCCTCTCACCAGACTAACCAGGAAGGGCGTGACTTTCAGTTGGGGCCCGGAGCAGCAGGCCTCATTCGAGACACTTCTCCAGAGATTGTGCGAAGCCCTAGTGTTAGCCGTTCCGGAGGGAATGGAGGACTTTGTGGTATATTGTGACGCATCGATATCGGGACTGGGTGTGGTGCTGATGCAGAGAGGGCATGTGATAGCATACGCATTGAGGCAGATGAAGCCTCATGAGACTAGATATCCTACTCACGATTTGGAATTGGGGGGCTGTGGTGTTCGCCCTCAAGATATGGCGTCACTATTTGTATGGGGTTCGGTGTACCATATACACGGACCATAAGAGCTTGAAGTATCTGATGGATCAGCCCAACATGAACATGCGCCAGAGGAGATGGTTGGACGTGGTAAAGGATTATGAGTGTGAGATCCTGTACCACCCGGGCAAGGCTAACGTAGTAGTCAATGCCTTGAGCCGTAGAGCAGAGAGTGCCCCATTACAAGATGTTTGTTTGAGGTTAACAGTGATTACTCCGGAGTTGGACACCATTCGGGAGGCCCAGGTAGAGGCCATGAGACCGAAGAACCGCAAGCAAGAGCGGGTGATCAAACAGATATATGAGTTCATTGCCGATAGTCGGGGGCTTATAACCTTCTAGGGCCGGATTTGGGTGCCATTTGAGGGCGGGGCACGTGCCATTTTGATGGAGGAGGCACACAGGTCGAGGTTTTTTATCCATCCCGGGGCCACTAAGATGTATTTGGACCTAAAGAGAGACTATCAGTGGCCCTGTATGAAGAGGGATGTGGCATGGTTTGTAGAGAGGTGCTTGACCTGTCGCAGGGTTAAGGCCGAGCACTAGTGTCCACATGGCAAGTTTCAGCCACTTGAGGTTCCCCAGTGGAAGTGGGAACAGCTTTTCGTGGATTTTTATCAACAAATTGTTGAGTACTGCGAGAGGTGTCGATGCAATTTGGGTGATCGTTGACCGGCTGACAAAGAGCGCTCATTTTCTTGCTATCAGTGAGAGCTCTTTGGCAGAGAGGCTAGCAGAGGTGTATGTGAGAGAGGTGGTATCACGGCATGGTGTACCGATCTCGATTGTGTCAGATCGAGATGTGCGTTTCACTTTCGGGTTCAAGAAGAAGTTCCATGAGGAGTTGGGTACTAGGCTGCATTTCAGTACCGCTTACCACCAACAGACGGACGGACAGAGTGAGCGGACAATTCAGACGCTCGAGGACATGCTTCGGGCATGTGTGTTCGACTTCGGAGGGAGTTGGGACACGTATCTGCCTTTGGCTGATTTTTCTTATAACAACAGCCACCATTCGAGCATTGGTATGCCTCCCTTCGAGTTATTGTATGGGAGGAGGTGTCGCACTCCCATCTGTTGGGGAGAGGTAGGGTAGTGAGTGATGGGTAGCATGGAGATAGTGCTTCAGACGACTGATTAGATACAACAGGTCAGGCTGAGGTTGCTGACGGCTCAGAGTCGTCAGAAGAGCTATGCGGATAGGCGTCGCTCAGAGCTCAAGTTCCAGGTTGGTGATTTCGTTCTCCTGAAGGTGTCACCTTGGAAAGGTGTGATCCGTTTCAGGAAGAGAGGCAAGTTGGGGCCTTGGTATATTGGTCCATTTAGGGTGATCGCAAGGGTAGGCAGGGTAGCGTATCGTTTGGAGTTACTTGCGGAGTTGAGGAAGTGTATTTCCGATGAATCTGCGATGGTATCGTTAGAGGATATTCAGGTGGATGCGAACCTGAATTATGTTGAAAGGCTAATTGCGATTCGGGATCAGAGAATCAAGGTTTTGAGAAACAAGGAGGTGTCCTTGGTGCAGGTTCAGTGGCAGCATCGGAAAGGGTCAGAACTGACATGGGAACCAGAGATAGACATGCGTGAGCAGTATCTAGAGTTATTTGTAGAGCGAGACTTCGAGGGCGAAGTCTACTTCTAGTGGGGGAGAATTGTAACATCCTGAGTTCGGGTATGTTAATTTAATTATAATTGTTTTATTGAAGAACTCGATGAGTTGATGCCTCAACTCGTCGACTAGAGTCTTATCTATTGACGCGGTGTCGCGAGCAGACTCGATGAGTCGGGGATCTGACTCGCTGAGTCGGTGCTGATTAGGAAAACCCTAATCCCCGGGTTTGGAGCCTATTTAAAAGCCCTTATGGCCTTTATTTGCGGCCACCTTGTTCCAGAGAAACCCTAGAGAGAGTGAGGAAGGCTTGAGTGCAAGAGAGGGCTTATAATCTTCATTTCTTAGGTGATTTTGCTAGAGGAAGAAGAGAGGATCCATCTTGAACGTCAAGGGAGCTTGGCTTGGATCTAATCAACTTGAGATATTGTCTTTGGAGGTATAATTCTTTCCATTTCACGTTCATATGTAGGATTTCATAGTTTTAGGGTTTTTCCCTCATAATTTTATGAGATCTAGTGAGTATGAGGTCCCCTTGGTATGAATAACATAAGATCCGGACCATGAGAGGTCCTTAGAGCCATTATCTTCCAGCTTTTTGCAAGCAAAAAAGGAATTAGAGACTAGGTTGCCATTTCTAGTGTTATTTCTCCATTTGAGGCTTGATATGGGTTGCATGCACATAAAGGTTGCACCTTTACGTGACTTTTGAGTGTTTAAGGGTTAGATCTATGATTTGGCTAAGCAGATCTAACCTCAGGAGGTTGTTTGAGAAAGTCCATGGAGGAAACTCGCCGAGTCCATATCTAGACTCGATGAGCCGGAACGGGTTGCCCCGGGGTCTGACTCTAGTGGTGACCGGGTGAGTTGAGGGCTGACTCAGTGAGTCGAGTGAGGCTTAGAAAGGGAAGAGTCTGTGGGGACGATGGGACTCGCCGAGTCATCGTATGCACTCGGCGAGTCAGGTCAAAATGGACAGTTGACTTTTGGTTAACTTTTAGGTTTGTCAACAAATGGGCCTTTAGGCCTGTAGAGGGGCAGAATGGTCTTTTACCCTTCTAGGGATTTGCATGAGAGAATATCCAATTTGTGAAGAGACATTTATTTAGTGTAATTTATTATTGTGACTAGGCGGAGGCTAGGGCAGTATTCTGATATCGAGATTTTACAGAGATTCCCGAGGTGAGTCTTCTCACTATACTTTACCTAGAGTGGTAATCAGAGCTATGTGACAGTGTATCTTGTATGCTATTTATGTGTTGTGATTTCTATGTGACATGTGATATGCATGATTTAGAGTTTATAGAGTTAGGACCAGTGGGTCCACAGAGTTATCGGACCAAGAAGGTCCCATAGAGAAATTCGACCAGAGGGTCATCAGAGTGACAACCTTGAGTGGCTGATATGTGTTTATGTGGTATTTTAGGGAACTCACTAAGCATTTAGGCTTACTGAGTTTTGTGTATGTGTTTCAGGTACCAGTGATGATCTCGGGAAGGCGCCGACATGATCTGTACACACTCATGGAGCTTTTGTTTATATGATTTTGGGATATATTTTACTATGATGATAGTGGATACATTATGTTTACTATTATTTTATGATTCAAAGTATGTTTGAAATTGTAAAAAAAAAAATTGGAAAATTTTGGGTGTTACAATATTGACTCTTCCAATAGTTTGGACAAAGCATGCTTGTGGCATTGTCGTCTTGGACATGTCAACAAGAAACACATAGCCCAACTCCAAAAGGATGGAGTGTTGGAGTCATTCGACCTTAGGGATGATGACGTGTATGAGTCTTGTTTACTTGGAAAGATGACCAAGTTACCCGTCACTGGTACTTGTGAAAGGGGTGAGGGTTTATTGGATCACATACACACTGATTTGTGTGGGCCCTTTAGATCGACCACAAGGGATGCAAGCTGCTTCTATGTGACTTTCACCAATGATTATAGCAGATATGGGTATATCTACTTAATCAAGCACAAGTCAGAAACCTTTGAAAAGCTTAAAGAGTTTAAGCAGGAAGTGGAGAATCAGTTGGGTAGGAAAATCAAAATGCTTCAATCCAATCGTGGATGAGAGTACCTTAGTCTTGAATTCCACGACTACCTCAAGCAATGCGGAATCGTTTCGCAATTGATGCCACCTAGGAAACCGAAGTTGAATGGTGTGGCTGAGAGGCATAATCAAACCTTGATGGACATGGTTCGTTCAATGATGAGTCATGCATTGCTACCTATCTCATTTTGGGGGTATGCCTTAGAGATTTCCGCCCATATCCTTAACTTAGTCCCTACAAAGAAGGTTGCCAAAACACCTCACGAGATGTGGACATGGAAAGCTCCCTCGTTGGCACAAATCAAGGTTTGGGGTTGCGAGGCTTTCGTAAGACGAGAGACTCACGACAAGCAAAAACCTCATAGTGAGCGGTGTATTTTCATCGGCTATCCGCAGAAGTCCTTTGGATATCTCTTCTATAAACCGAGTGACAATGTTGTCTTCGTTGCGAGGAGAGGGGTTTTCCGAGAGTGAGAACTCATAAGCCAAGGGGAAAGTGGGAGGAAAATCGATCTTGAAGAGATTCAAGTATCGAACGATGAAGGAACCTTAACACTGGCGCTCAACTTGAAGAGGAAACTCTTGTTGAACCGATTGACGAATCCTTATCTCTTAGAAGTTCCAGTAGAGTTAGTGTTCCGCATGTGTTGTATGGTTTTCATATAACAAGTGAGGGTGATATGTTTATTAGTGATAGCACACTAATAAATTTTGATGTACCTAACAGCTACAAGGAAGCCATGGCAGGCCCGGCGTCTGTGAAATGGAAAGAGGCTATGGACATCGATATTCAGTCCATGTATGACAACCAAGTTTGGAATTTGGTTGACAATGTGCCAAGTCGTAAGACGTTCGGGTGCAAGTGGATCTTCAAGAAGAAGACCGAAATGGATGGGAAGGTACACACTTATAAGGCGTGATTGGTTACGAAGGGCTTTACTCAAACTCTCGGAGTTGACTATGATGCGACCTTCTCACCAGTTGGGAAGATAAAATCTATTAGGGTGATGCTAGCTATTGCTGCATTTCATGACTATGAAATATGGAAGATGGATGTCAAAACCGTTTTCCTTAATGGGAAGTTGGCTGAGGATGTTTACATGAGTCAGCCAGAGGGTTTTGTCGACGCAGAGCATCCTAATAGAGTGTGTAAGCTTGAGAAATCCATTTATGGACTGAAACAAGCATCTGGCAGATGGAATCTTTGTTTCTACTAGAAAGTCAAAGAGTTTGGCTTCCTATGAAGTGAGGATGAGTCATGTGTATATGTAAAAGCCAGTGGGAGTATAGTTAATTTCCTCGTATTGTATGTCGATGACATACTGCTCATAGGAAACAACATCCCGACCCTACAAGAAGTTAAGTACTGGTTTGGGAAGTGTTTCGCTATGAAGGACCTCAGAAAGGCTGCCTATATTTTGGGAATAAGGATAGTGAGAAACAGAAGTGAAAGACTAATAGGACTTAGTCAGAATACTTACTTGGACAAGGTACTAAAGCGTTTTAGTATGGAGAATTCCAAGAAAGGGGAGTTACCAATCCAATGCAATGCCAAGTTGAGTAAGACTCAAAGCGTGAGTACCGAAGATGAGATAGCAAAGATGAGCAGAGTACCTTACGCTTCTGTAGTTGGCCCAATCATGTATGCTATGACTTGTACTCGCCCTGATGTGGCTTTCACTTTGATCATGGTCAGCAGATATCAAGGGAACCCTAGGAGAGCACATTGGACCGCAATCAAGAATATTCTTAAGTACCTTCGGAGGACTAAGGAATGGTATCTAGTCCTCAGTGGGAGTGATGACTTAAGGGTGCGAGGGTATAGTGACTCCAGTTTTCAGACCGACCAGGATAACTACCGTTCTCAGTCGGGCTAGGTGTTTACCCTGAATAGAGGAGCAGTGACTTGGATAAGTTACAAGCAACAGACCGTAGTTGATTCAACGTGCGAATCAGAGTATATAGCGGCGAGTGAAGCGTCAAAGGGGGCGATATGGTTAAAGAACTTCGTCGGAGACCTTGGAGTTGTGCTAGCCATAAAGGATCCTATGGAGATTTTATGCGATAATGAAGGAGCGATTGCTTGACCAAGGAACTGAGGGATCATGGCAGATCCCGACATATCGACAGGAAATATCACTTTATTAGACATCGGGTGGAAGAGGGACTCCTCATAGTGAATATGGTATCGTCAGAGGATAACCCAACAAATCCCCTTACAAAAGGATTGAGTAAGATTAAGCACTTGTAGCATGCTAGGAGCATTGGGCTGAAGGACGACATCAATTTAGATTAGATAGTTTTGAAACGTGTAATAGATAAATTGTAATTAACATTTGATGATTAAATAAAGGAGTATTATTTACGAGTAAAGCTACTATCTTGTGTTAATTATTTACGTATTGTTTCACTTTGCATGTTTTGACTTCCTGAATAATAATATTATTCGAACGATCCACAGTAGCTCATACTTTGGAAGTAGGTATGAAAGAAGACTGTCATGAATTGGTTTGTAGATTGTCTAAAGTGTATTAGACATATCAGAAGTTTGTTGCAATGTTCATGAGTGCTTATGAAATAAGATTTGAGCATTGGATTGAACCCACGCTTGCTGGCATCACTTCATGGAAAATGTCACGAGTGATCGCAAGACGATAATATCATATAGTCTTTAAACCTAGATATATGGTTAATTGTTTGCAAGTTGGTTGTACATTGATGATGCGTAAACACATCAATAATTTGAAGTTCTAAAACGCATTGGTGTGCTTCATTTGATGAGTGAATGGTAAATGCATATAAGTCGAAGTTTATCTATTCCTTTTATCCTAAGATGGTAAAAGCGATATCTGGGCCCCTCGATGATTTGGTTTGACTTATGTGTCGAGCCCGGTCAGGACTGAATTGATGTGTTCAATTAAGTTTTATGTCAGACAAATCAGAGATCACGAAACAAACTGCTGGACAATAAGTATGACTATGTTCCATGTAATTGTCCGCACGATATCTAGAACAGAGGACTATATGATTCCTTATCTAAAGGACAGGTTACTGATAAGATCAGAGTTCGATAGCGTCTTTGAGAGCTCCGATTCCTAATCGGATCCTGAAGTCGTACTTGCATTTATAGTTATTAGACTTATCCAAGTGGGAGACTGTTGGATTAGTGTCTAAGTCCATAACTATATTTGGTATGTACTTGACCCGGTTGTGCATCCCTTTTGGGTTGCCTTCACCAAAGCGACTTGACAGGATGATTTATTGAGAGAGAGGATATTATGGTTTATTAATATATAATATGAATAATATATTAGAAGAGAACTAATATTATTTAATTAGTATTGGTCATGAATTAATTAAGAATTAATTTTGTGGCTAAAAGATATTAATTAAATAAAGGGGACTAGAATTGCCAATTATAAGATAATTGAATTTGGGCTGTGGATCTTATGGATTAAAGGGAGTGGATGATTTCAAGGTGGAAGCCCACATGGAAATCGTCCAAGGGCCTTATTTCGGAAGGTTCTTGGAGTTGCTTAGGGCCTGAGCTATCCAATTAGGGTTTTGACTGAAACCCTAGCAACTCAGCTATTTAAGGACCCCTAGGGCTTCAGTTTTCGGCTACCAGAAGAAACCCTAGAGTTACTATAGCCAAAATTGTGCCCCATTCCGTCTCTTATCAATCATCTTCTTGCTTTGGTGTTTGTGAGCCATTAGAGGTATTACAATTGTGATACTAAGCTCTTGAAGATTGAAGATTCTTGCTACTATGAAGAGGTAATCATCTAAACTTCTATTAGTTGTAGATTTCGATTTTTATAGTATGCTAGATTAGGGTTTACAAGCTTTGGATGAATTTGCATGTACAATAGAGAAACCTAGATCCAAAGCTTTAGGGTTTTGCATATGCACATAGGATTGTTCTTTTACAATAGAGAAACCTTAACTGTGAGGTGAGTTTTCTTACTTTACTCATGGGTTGAAGGCACCAATTTCAGCCCATTTTTTGTGTTATATATCCTTTTGTATAGGATGTTGCTATGTTATAACAATTTGTTAGATTAGTAGATCTGTATGATTACCTGTATTTGCTGGTTATTGCGTATTTGTTACATATGTCGATATAGTGTAGTTGGGTTGAGGCGGTAGAGATTTGTGGTGTCGAAAAACAAACCCAGGGGCAATCCGGTCCGGAGATTGTGGGCCCAGGGGTAATCTAGTCGGGAGATTGTGGACCTAGGGTCAATCAAGTTTATACTGTGGGCATGTTATGCATGCATTGTATATATATATCGATGTGTGGGGTATTTTTGGGGAACTCACTAAGCTTTGGATTACATTCATTGATTTCATGTTTCCAGGTAAATCATATGATCGAGGCAAGGTGAAGACGTGATCGTACATATCCTCCTGCTGATTTATGTTTTGAGAGATTTTTGATACTCTGATTCTATGGATTTGATTTGAAAACAATGGTTTATATCTTATGGTTTTGTGGAAACGTTTTATAAAAATGAAAAAAAAATATCATGGATTTTGGGATGTTACAAGATCACTTTTCATGATCCATTGGACTGTTAAACTCTATTGAGGATCATCTAACCAAATGTATGGTATAAACACGTTTCAATTTTTAATGCATGTTTTGTTACTTTGCATAAGGAAACCTTTAAAGTAGTCCGCCCTAGTGAAAGTTCCATATATCGATCCTATGATAGAGGAAACCCATGTTAGATCCATAAATGTGTGTTTCCCCCACACCCTCCAAAACTGCAAATGCCTACCAGTCTAAGTGTTGACCTTCATTTCAACATGGAAATCAATAAGTTAATAGGTGACTCTTTTTTAGGAAACCCCAATGTGCCTAAATACTGAAAAAAGAACATTACTAACCATATCATGTCGGTAGTTAAATTTCAGGAGCTCAGAGGAATGTACTGCATATTCTCCTAAAGTATCTAGATATGCCTTGAGACAAACTTGACATATATAATCAACCAAAAATAGTAAAATCACAAGGCGATGCGGTATTATACTCCATGTGTAACATATGTTGGCAAATACCATCTATATAGATAGCAAGAAGAAAAGAGCATTGGTGCTCATAAACATTCAAAAGATGCTTTTTGTCTAATAGTTATGTTGAAGTGTACTTCAATGTATTTGACAACTTTACTATAAGAGCACTCACCAGTGCATGTTGGGATTTAGGTGGGGTGTCCTTATTAGTGAAACCGCTAAAGTCGAAGATTGGAATCATATTTACAAATACAACCCATAACACAAACATAATCAAATATTCATACCATATGCTATTATCCCATAAGATGTGGTCTTTTAACTCACACAATTGTACCATTGAGGCTACAAAATCATATGAGGAAGCCTATAGTATAAATAGATACCTAGACCACCAAACAAAATGGGTAAAGAAACAATTCGCCATTAGGTTTCTCTAAACAGTGGGCCTTCACAAACTACCACGTCCTCAATCGACTCATGTAATCCTTTGTTAAAGAACAATGGTGCATCGTCCATATGTACAGGTTGGCATGTACTCATTCGAAAAAAAACAAATAGATTTTTAATACTCATACAAGATCAAAGCAAAATGAGTTCACTCTATGCGTCACAAAACTTTGGAACAAGACGCATAAAATCAACATCATTAGTAGCTCTCTTCACGGAAAACCCAAAAGCCAAAGTAACTCATTTTCCTGTATATTCAATTCAAGACTCAATTGTAAACCGGTCCCCATGATGATGTCAACACTTTGGGCACCTCCCATGAATCTTCAATGAGGGTCTCATCATCATGATTTCATGCATGAAGAAGAAGCTTGCAACTCTCTTTAATATAATATGATAGATAATACACTAAAGCAAGTTGGAGGGTAAGCTATATATACATTCTAGATTAGCGGTACACATTCATTATGGCCTTTCTTCTTAACCCTAGACTGACTTGGCATTGGCTTTACACAAGCCATTTTCTACGACAACTAGGCTAGGCTGTCTGTGGGTCCATATTTTTACATATCCGAAAAAATATATGTTGTGTAATTTTCTATGTGTAGTGTTACGATATCCAAGTTGGATATATCCGATCTAGATGCACCAAAAATCGAAAATGGGATATATGTTAGGATATCCGTTTTTAAAATGGGATATATTTATCCGTTTTTAAAAGTTATATATATATATATATATATATATATATATATATATATATATATATATATATAGGGGCGGAACACAAACACTAAAACTAGGGGGCGAAACCAGAAACAATCGACAATGGTTTTCGAAATTTTGAGTACTTGCATGATTTTTAAACACAATGATACTTGGTTGTTATTTCATGTCAATTTTCAATGCATAATATATTAACTAATATATAGAAACAATAGAGCAACACTAAAAATAATTGAACAAATATTTGTTTAAATAGTTATTTTTGCTTTATTAACATATTTCACATAAAAAAATTATATATAATTTACTGATAGTTAACAAATTAATTAACAATTAAACATTATTAAAAGAAATTAATAAGGAATAAATACATTTTTAAGTTTTAACAAACAAATTATTTACATCTTTTAACTTGTAGATACTTTCGATACCCATTGATATGTTTCATTTGGTAAAACAATAATGAATATTTAAATTGGAAAAAAAAGCTGTGAGCCACTTTTGAACTTTTCAGACATTTATTACTTTTTCAGAATTCACATCTTCAAAACCTTATTCATCTAAAAATTACCAGTGAGATAAAGAGAAAAAAAGGAGAGACAACGTACTAGTGGAGAGGAAAGTGAGCAGCGCATCGGAGGTAGCTTCTTCGAGGAGATGATAGGTTCGGCAGGCAAACGGAGGAGAGCAGATAGAGAGAGCGTACGAAGGTAAGCAGCAAGGAATGAGAGCAGAAATAAAGCGAACGAAGGTCTTGTTCGGCAGACGACGGAGGTTAGCACTACTCCAACTGTCATATTTTCTAGTGAGACTCGAGATTTCATTCTCCGGTGGAGGCTGTGGTTTTTAGGGTTTTTTCATTTTTTTCAAAGTTTTGATGAAATAAGTTGTAAATTATAATAGTTATTTGGTTATTGTAGAGTTTTACCTTTCAAATTAATTGGCATTTTGGTAAGATAGGATTGGTTTTGATTTTTCAGTGATTTTCGGATTTGATGTTAATTTTTGTTAAGCTTCCAAATTTATTAGTCTATAACTTATTAAGATTTGTCCGGATTCTTTAAATCAGTTAGATGTATAAACAATTAAGCATAAAATTTGAGGGGCCATAAAATCGGCTCTTATTTTTTTGTAACGAGAATAAGAGATACATACTTATACATACATGTATTAATAAATCAAAAAAGCTAGGGGGCCATGGCCCCCCTGGCCCTATAGAGGATCCACTACTATATATATATATATATATATATATATATATATATATATATATATATATATATATATATATATATATATATATATTTGACCCGAGTCCAAATAAATCCTATATAACCGTTGCAATTGGAAAGATCACAACTAAAAAAACGGTCTTATTGACGTCTGGACCAATGGAATAACCATTTTGTGAGAATAAAGTTTGTATAAATAAGTTTTGGTTCAATTGGTGTCACCACATCATACAAAAATACACTTACTATTGTCAACAATTTTTGACGTCCTTACAGTCTTTCGTTTCTGCTTCCGTCGATATTGTTGTTTGCTGATGTAACCTCTAAAATTTATACAAATGCTGATATGGTTGAAGTTTAACCTGACTTTCCAAAACATAGATATTTGATATAGTTTCACTTATTCCATTAGCTAAAAAAAACGAAGGTTTTACTAGCTAGATGTATTGGGCTAACTACATCGGCCAAGACCACACTTTTGGTTGGGCTACTTGGTCTGACTAGAAGCAAATGTATTTCATATGGTTTTGTTCGATGTGAATTGTTCTTTTTTGATAACCTTATTCTTTTTCCTAACATTGGTTCAAACATTATAAATAAAAGTAAAAGAATACCAGGTCGAGCGGGTTGGATAATTTCAGTCATTTTAATATGTCGATATATATTTATTATTATTATTTTAAAAATCTATTAATTATTTATGTATAAATATGGCTAAAAACTATGTTCTTGAATTATTGATTTGGGCGCCTAAAACCCTGATGTATCATTTGTAATTTTTTTTAAATATAATAAATATTTTATCATTTGTAAATTAGATTAAGTTAGATTAGGTTATTATGTTATTGCATTTTGCTAGAGGTGGCAATCGTGTCGTGTCGAAACACTGAACGGGTTGAAAGTGCTTGACCATAACCCGATCCGTTTAATTAACGTGTCGTGTCGTGTCAACCTGTCTATTTTCATGCCGGGTTTCGTGTTAGAGGTTTACTTTGAAATATGTCATTTCATGTAAGGTTATAAGATTGAACATGTTGAAAGAGTAGGAGTTAGGTAGGCGGAAATGAAAATAGTTTGGAGGTAGAGTAGATGAAGTCGTATCAAGTCCAGATAATAGAATTGAAAGAGTATGAGTTGGGGTGGTGGAAGACAAGATCATGAGGATGAGAGAGTGATTAAAGAGACTATGTAGTTTAGGAGAGAACAGAAAATTTGAAAATGAAGTCTTGATCTAGACATCTAAGTCATTTTGTATATTTTCAGTTTATTTAAAGAATTCAAAAAACTTGCATATAAATAAAAGAGTCATTTTCGTGTCATATTTGAGTTGAAATTCTCCTAACTTTACCCGTTTAATTTTCGTGTCGTGTTGTGTCAACCCGTTTATTTAAACGAGTTGAAATATCTTACCCAAACTCATTTATTTTGTGTCAAGTTCGTGTAGGGTTTCGTGTCATGTCAGTTTTTGCCACCACGTTTTTCTCATCTCATCAGGTAATTTAGATTAAGACATTATCTTTTACTCATCTCATTAGGTAATAATACATAAAGTATATCGAAAATATGGATATAATAAAGGGAAATCTCCAATAAAATTCTAAAATTTTGGCTGAGTTTACGTTTTAGTCATAAATTAATTTTCGTTGACGAAAAAGTCCTAACAACCGGCAAAAGTTTGCATTTTGACCATTTTTGACCACTCGGAACCGGTAACAAATTAATTTGGGACTATTTCGTAAACTGACCTAAAATATTGGGACTTTTCTACAAAAAAAAAACATTAGGACTCATCTGCAAATCAATATAAGTATTTTTTTTAAATGTAAATAAGTATTATTATTATTATTATTATTATTATTATTTTGTTAAAAATATAAATAAGTATACCATATTTTAAATTCGTTATTATTAATATGGTTAATAATATTTATAAATACATTTAAATGAAAAAAATATTAAAGACATTTTTTAAGGGTGAAGGTGGAACGGATGATAATGCTTTAAGCATTGAAATCATGAATGTCTGTTTGTATATGATCATTTCATATTTGTTGTTATTGTTTTCAATTCAAAATATTAACAGTTCACAATTTAAAAGAAGTTCTTGATTTTTCAAATTGTTTATAAATAGTGAGCGTGTGCTATGGATGTATGTCTAGTATGTAAGTATTTGAATTACCAACATGTGTGTTTCTCTTTTTCATTATTTTATTCATGTGTTTTTTTTTTTTTTGAAAACATAAAAGATATAGTGTGAAATAAAAACATGTCATATTATTTTTTACTTAAAAAGATATTGTACTTTTGAACTATGATATGGACTACCTATATAGATGTTTATAGTAGATCTTTTGGATTTGAAAAGAAATCCTTCTAGCTTAAACAATTTTATATACAAAGTGAGAAATTTTTCTATCTTAGACTATTTATAAACATTTTTACAAATAGACAACTTCTTTTTAAATTGTTAAGTGTTAATATTCTGAATTGAAAACAATAATAACAAATGTGAAATAATCATATACAAAGTGAGAATATACAAGCAGACATTCATGATTTAAATTCTTAAAGCATCACCATCACCTCCACCTTCACCTTTAAAAAATTCCTTTAAATTTTTTTTTTTATTTAAACGTATTTATATATATTATTAAAAATATTAATAATAATGAATTAAAAAAATGGTGTACATATTTATATTTTTATAATAATAATAATAATAATAATAATAATAATAATAACAATATTAATAATAATAATAATAATAATAATAATAAGATTTTTGTTTGTAGAAAAGTTCTAATATTTTTGTTTAAAGAAAAGTCCCAACATTTTGAACCAATTTACGAAATAGTCATAAATTAATTTATTATCGGTTCCAACCGGTCAAAAAGGATTAAACTGCAGACTTTTGCCGGTTTTTTTGGATTTTTTCGTTAACAAAAATTATTTTAGGACTAAAACATAAACTGAACTAAAATTTTAGGATTTTATAGAAATTTCCCTATAATAAATATCACCTAGTAACAAATTGCTTCCAAAATTCCCTTAATCTAATTTGGGCGTCAAAGTGTAGTCATGTAGGGGGAACATGATATTATATACCAATTTATTTTTCCGCATACCCGTGAAATGAACCGATTATAGTTGGTATAACAGTATCCATACTAAGTATAATTAGTATTAACTTTTTTGGCTACAAACAAAATTGATTGGTACAAATTGGTAATAATACGTACCAATTGGTAATAATACGTACCAACTTCTTTCTAATTTTAAGTTTTAATAGTTAAAGACCAACAAGGATATATGCCAATTTTGTTGTGTATTAAGAAATTAGTAAAATAATTATTTTAGTTTACTAAAGAATTCTATCAAAGTAACTTTTAACTTTTTATTTTATTTAATGTCTAATAACTATTGACTACGATTAAATGACTAATATCGTGCTCCTAAATTGTAAGCACTAAAGACACTTGACAATTGTGTGTTTGTGTGTGTGTGTGTATATATATATATATATATACACACACACACACATATATATATATATATATATATATATGTATATATATATATATCAAATGAATTGGTTAGTACAGTAATAGTGTTGTATTTAAAAAAATTTATCATTACCGTACCATGATTACTTGATTGAAACGGAACTACCAACCAAACATGTTCGCTACCAAACGTATTGATAGCCAAATTTTTTGGTTCGGTTGGTAAAATGTTTGTTCATTTATTGTGTTACATATTTTGACAACTCTATAATCATGGGACCCCATTTGGACTACATCTGACTATAATCTGACTATAGCATCTCTTTTACAGTCAACAAGTTTTGGATCCGTCATCTCTTCTCAAGGAAGCTCTAAGCTTATCATCCTCTCATCCTTAACTCTCTTCCACCAAGAATTTGTTGCATCTTTGGTGTCATTAGTTATGATAATCAAAAAATGGGTGGCAAAAATCCAAGTCTTATCCACCCAGTGGGGGTGTTCGAGGCTACACCAACAACCAACTTCCAAGGATTGATACCCATAATACCTTTGATACATATGTTTCCAAACATAGAAACAAAACCATGTAAGAACTATTCTATAAATGGTCTAACTTATTAATACCATTTATATATAATTTCGATTAATCAATAATTATAACCTAATTATAAGTACTATATTAATGAAGTTCTACTATTTAATATAGGTCCTCCATGTATCTTGATGGGCGATATTGGTCCATGTAGTTAAGTTATATGAATGTGTGGTTATCACCCCTTTTATTCGATTGTTGTTATAAATCAAATATAATTTTTGTTTTTCTCTGTAGCTTCAATACCTACATTACATGGAACATACATAAAGACAAAACTCTTACTCGCCATGATAATCATCATAATCCGAAGGCAACGAGATGACTAATTCAAGATAATAATCATGGATTTCTCAGCTAAACAACCCACGAGTTTGTATTCAAGTAAGCATCTTCTTTATCTATAGTTATATAGTGATAATCCATCCTTTTACAAAATTAATGTTGAAATCTCAACAAACCAACCACTTAACCTATAACCATTATCAACCAAACCACAACCATTATCAACCAACCAACCTAGAAATTGGTTCAATGTCAACTACGCCTAGCACTAACATAATTGGTGAAGGAAATAGAAACATCATTTCTATAAAAGAAATTTGAAAATAACCACAAAATACCAAATCAAAATATACAAGATCTGTCATCCTTTATAGCTGACTTCTAAGCCGACACCACTTCCAAGTATCCATTTTCCACATTTAAAAAAAAATGATGGAACACAAAACCTAATGACCAAGTATAAACATATCAAGAAAATATGTAATCCTTAAAGTTAGATCACAGATTATGATGCATACGCTTTCGAACAACACTAAAAGGCTTGACATGATGTTGGTTCAAAATCTTGGCAACCAATAATATTTATAATTAGGAAAAGCTAAAATGTGAATTCACCTATCACTTAATAACAACGTAATTTTAACTCGGATAATGACACCATACTGGGTTGTAGTCAAAAGGATGGTAAAATCATTCTCAAATTCCAAACTAGGTTCAAGGAAACATCCCTTTATTAGTCGGTTGGAGATAACAGTATGGTCATATAGCCTTTACGCATAGCTTATAACCAAGTACATTGTTCAAAAACATGATGAAAAAAATCCACTACTAGGAAATACCTCTTAGAAAGAGTACACACATAAATCAAATAAGAACAAAAATCAACAAAAAGTACAAACTCACCGGACAAGCAACTTACCAGGGTAATAGAAGAAGAAGAAACTATGGAGTCCATGGTTACCATGCAATACAAAATTATGGACATCCTTTAGCGAAACGAGAATTCCTAACAATGAATAACGATAAATGACAATCAAAGCATAAAACAAAACTCACTCGAGATGAACATAAATTTTACGAATACCACGAAATTCTTAGCCACTGCATAGTCGGCTGTAATGTGTTGAAAACGGAGTTTGTCTAATACGTACATAATGATCAACTCAGTGAACTAGCTTAGGTTTGTATGTAGTCATTCATATGACACAAAATAACTTAAATCCATTTATCTTTTGAGTGGTAAGTAAGGGTTAAATCCATTGGAGCTTATGGTCAACAAAATAATTCGTGATCAATTATGGAAAAGTGTAATCACTTCTCGTTTTAGATTTCATTCTAAAGAATAATGTAAGACTATTTACTAAAGTTTTGTTCTCTCAAGTCACATAGCCATACTCGTATTATTAATTTAAATATAATTTTGGAAAAAATGAGGTGTATACCCATCCTACATACCATTTTGGAGTGCTTTGGAATGACAGAAAAGACCATGGTACAGTCGTATTACATTTACGATAATTAAACATTATAAAAATAATGTTAACAATCAGTAGTCATATGATTAATGTTCCAAAGATTCAAAACAATGTTTACAAATCTAAACAAATTAATACGTATGCAGAAAAATGAAAATAAAACCTATTCCCATAAGATGTTTAACCAAACATGTTGATGATCAACATGAGAACACAAAGAACAAAATCTTAAATCTTTGTTAAATTCTTGAAAATCTTTACGAAAAGTGTTTGAAGATGACGAGCTAAATTTAGGGTGAAAGGGTTGTCGCCACTCTCCCTTGGGATTAGTGATTTTTTTTTTTTGTAATGAGGTTAAGGTTTTATTTATAGGCGAGTGGAAGGAATCCTTTTTATAATTAGAAGACATGATACCTTCCTAGCTCAAAAACTCCCCATTTATATAAATATCTCTAGTTGAAATGATCGTGCGTCCTTTTTAACTCAAGTTTTTGCCCAATATATTTACTGATACTTCCTTGTTGATTTTGACCTCGGTGACATTCCATTGGGGGCCTGAGCAGCAGGCAGCTTTCGAGACATTCAGACAGCGGTTTTGCGAAGCACCGATTCTGACCTTGCCGGAAGGCATCGACGATTTCGTGGTTTATTGTGATGCTTTGATCACGGGTATGGGTGCAGTTTTGGTGCAGCGGGGTCGCGTGATTGCGTATGCGTCGAGGTAGTTGAAGCCTGATGAGGCGAAGTATCCGATGCATGATCTAGAGCTAGGGGTTTTGGTTTTCGCCCTCAATATTTGGCAACACTACCTCTATGGGTTCATTGTACCATTTACACGGACCAGAAGAGCTTGAGGTACTTGATTGATCAGACGAATTTGAACATGAGGCATCATCATTGGTTGGATGTGGTGAAGGATTATGACTGCAAGATCCATTATCACACGGGGAAGGCCAAGGTGGTGGACGATGCTCTAAGCCGCAAGGCAGTCGCGGCTCCGATTCTGGATATATGAATGAGGATGATAGTGATTACTTCACTGTTGGAACAGATTCGGGAGGCTTCAGTTGAGGGTATGAAGGAAGAGCGCCGAAAGTGTGAGCGGATCGGAGGCCAGGTGGCTTCATTCGATTATGACAGCCATGGGTTGTTGACCCTGCATCAGAGGGTTTGCGTTCCTTACCGGGGCAGTGTACGCCAGGTTCTGATGGAGGAGGCTCACAAGTCGAGATTATCCATTCATCCAGGGGCGACAAAGATGTATCGGGATCTTCGCCCTAATTATTGGTGGCCCTGCATGAAGCGGTACATAGCTTGGTATGTAGAGAGAGGCTTGACTTGCAGGAAAGTCAAGGCCGAGCACCAGCGACCTCATGGCAAGATGCAGCCGTTGGAGATTCCCGTGTGGAAATGGGAAGACATCACCATGGATTTCATCACAAAGCTTCCTAGGACTACACGTGGAGTGGATTCGATTTGGGTCATCGTGAATCGATGTACAAGGAGTGCACATTTCATCCCGATACAAGAGAGTATATCAACTGAGAAGCTAGCCGAGATCTATGTACGCGAGCTGGTGGCACGTCATGGAGTGTCGGTTTCGGATGTGTCATACCGACATGTTCGTTTCACTTCCAGATATTGGAAGTGGTTTCATGACGAGACAGGTACTCGTCTTCACTTCAGTATAACTTTCTGTTGGATAAGGTCTCTAAGTCCATAACTATTTATGGTATGTACTTGACCCGGTTGGCATGGTCCATTTAGGTTGCATGGCATTGCAATACTTGGATAGACCAAACGAGAGAAAATGACACTTAAGGTTTATTAATATATTATAAGTTCTAATATATTAATAATATTATTTAATTAGTATTGAATAAGAATCAATTTGGAATTAATTAAGTGATCAAAAGGAGACTAATTAAATATATGGGATTGATTGTGTAAATCAGCCATTCTTGTATAGTGGGCTAATGATCCATGGTTTATATAAATTGGGCTAAAACCCATAAGGTGCTCCATGGATAGTCCATGGAGGTTATAAACCCATGGATCTTGGAATATGAAATGCCATGCACATTAGGGTTTACATGGAGTAACCCTACATGTGGCACACTATATAAGAAGCCCTATGGTAAGCAAAATCGGCCACTAAGTGAAGAACTAGAGGGCTAGCCGATGTTGAGTGTTAGTGAACTTCTCTCAAGGTTATTCCAAGTGTTGTGGTGATGTGTGAGACATTTGAGGCATCACGCTTGAGGTGCTAGGCTCACAAGGTTCTCAATGAATCCAAGAAACAATAAAAGTATGTTTTCTTACTTGCTTTTATAATTCAAGTTCCCTATGCCATGCTAGATAGGTTAAGAACCTTGGAAATCAAATTTGCATGTATCATTAGTAAAACATAGATCCAAGGTTTCTAGGGTTTCATGTACATCTTAGGAGTGTTAGAATGCTCAAAACCATTCAGTGATATCAGAGCCTAGGCTTGTTTTCATGATACTTGATGCAAATTGTTGAAAAAAGTCGAAAAATATGCATTCGGCTGAGTGAACTCACCGAGTCCATGGGGGGACTCGACGAGTCCATGCATAAATTCATCCTACTCATCGAGTAGGTGTTGTATTAGTGTCTAAGCCCATAACTATAATTGGTATGTGCTTGACCCGATTTAGCATGGTCTATTTGGGTTGCATGGCATCGGAACAATTTGGATAGACTTTTGTGAGAAAAGGATATTTATGATTTGTTAATATATTATAAGTTCTAATATATTAATATGAAATCATATTATTTAATTAGTATTGATTAAGAATTAGTTTGGAATTAATATTGTGATCAAAAGGAGACTAATTAAATATATGGGGATTGATTGTGTCAATCATTTATTCTTATATATGTGGACTTATGATCCATAGTTCTTCATGTTGGGCTAAACCCATGGATACTCTATGGAGTTTTAACCCATGGAGCATGAATAATATGGAAATACATGAGTTACATGGTGTAACCCTAATAGCCATAATATATAAAGGCCCTATGGCTCAAGAAATTGGTACTAAGGTGTGTACACATGAGGGCTAGCCGATTTGAGTATAAGAACTTCTTACTCAAGTTATTCCATGCTGTTGGTGATGTTGTGTGAACCATTTGAGGTGTAACACTTGAGGCACTAGGTTCTTAAGCTCAATGGAATCAAGCTACAACATCAAAAAGGTATGTCATTCTACTAGATTCTTGTAGTATAGTTGCTTCATTTTATGCTAGTTAGGATGAAACCTTGGAATATTGAATATTTGCATGTATAATAGAGAAAACATAGATCCAAGGTTTATAGGGTTGAATGTACACCATCGAAGTGTTAGAATGCTTAAAACCCATTAGTAGGTTCATGCACTCAACGAGTAGAATGCCCAGAGTGCAGTTTTTCGAGTTTTGCTGCTGGAAATGGACTAGAAACATTACCCTAAACTGTTTTGGTCTTATAACTTGTTTTAGATGGTGTAATGGTTATGCTAATCCATTTTCAATGGCTATTATCAAAATTTCAAGTTTTCTATGGTTTATTTATGATTCTTGAAATTGTTGATATGGATATTCATACACTTATGAGTTTAGAAAATCATAGGAATTATTTGCAAATAGTTTGTTAGTTTAATTCTTGATCTTGATGTGTTTTAATGGAATCCATAATTTGTCATTAAGTTATGGATTACCAAAAGTCACTCTTTTAAAGTCCATTAATAAACACATAGGTTACATAAAATGAAAAGTGTCTCATTTTAATAAACCATTAACTCATAAGTTATGAAAGATGAAAAGCTTTGAAAGTTACAAAACTTGCCCTCAAGTTTTGGAACATGTAAAGTCACTTTAATAGTTCCAACCCCTAGAATTTTAAAAGTTAAAATTCAACCCTTATACTTTATAATATTATAAGTTAATATATATATATATATATATATATATATATATATATATATATATATATATATATATATATATATATCACTACTAGAAAAAAGGCCTTTTACGACGCGCAAAATACGACGCTCATTGATCTATGTTACGCAAAGGAGAGTGACATTAGAAAAATGTCATCTCTTCAAAAAATTTAAGGATAGAAGACACGCATTATTGCGCGCCCTTAAATTAGTGTCTAAAAAAAACATGGAGGGCACCTATAATAAAATGCGCGTCGTCTAAGGATGTCACTTTATAATTTTTAATGGAACGCGCGTTCCATCCTTTAACAGTAGGGGGAAATGAAATTCTGAAAAAATTAAAAATCCCGCCTTCCTTTTTTTCTCCTTTCCCTCTTGCCTTGGACGCTCCTTCCTTCCCCCTCCCGACATTGACTGCTGCTTACTTAGCTTCTTCCCTCACTTCTACCTACTGGAACCACCATATCTCCCACTCGATGTTGAAATTGTTAGAAAAAGCCCTAATTATACTCTCAAGTCTAAATACAGAAAAAATAGAAGATGGTGAAGAAGTAGCAGTAGAGGAAGTGGAGGATGAACAGTCGAAAATGGAAGGAATGGCATCAATAGCGTTGTTACTAGATGGGTCAATCTCGGGTCATTTTGTTCAGCTTCCCGAGTCCGTTTATTACCAGATGGGTCAATCTCATCTTTTTGTCTCGACTTCATATCTCTCTGTAAAGCAAGCGACGACTTCATATCAAAAGTGGAGGTGGAAGCCTAAAGACTGTAATTTGCCAAAGTAAGCATACCTGAAACATGAAATTGGCAAATTGGATTGCACAGAAACGCGATTGGGATCGGGAATTTTGGTTTTGGAACGCCGATTTGTGAAATTGGGATCAGCACATCCTTTTGAATCGGTTTGTCTTCCTTTACCTCTGTACTCTCACTCACTCTCTCTCTCTCTCTCTCTCTCTCTCTCTCTCTCTCTCTAAGCCCTAAGCTGCCACCATCAATAATAAAATAGTTCGATCAAGTTTAGTTCAATTCCTGATCATCGATTTGAAATTCTATTTCTGATATGACCTTTTGTGCAATTCTTTGACCTTTTAATCTTAGGGTTTATCTTCATGAAATCTAATCTCTGTGAACGAACTAATACACTTTAGGATTAGGGTTTAGTAATGGGATTCCTTCGTTTTTGTTAGGGCGATGTGAGTAATGAACCAAGGAGAAACACACAACAATGTAATCAAGAAGAAGATGTTCCAGTCTTGGTTGATGCAATACACCAGGGCGTACTGTTACAAATACACCAGGGCGTACTGTTAATAGAGGAAAATAATTGTTAACACAGGAACTTTTTCTTGTTTATTAACAGCATGGATGATGATGATGGTGATGGAGAACCAGAAAGTGCAAGCCTTTGCAATCCCTACGGGTCCAACTTGGGCGTTTTACAGTTGGAAGTGTTTTGTTTTGTGTGACTTATATGTTAATATTGGCAGGTGAAGAATCTCAGAATGGAAACAATATGCATGGTTGTCAAAATGGAGGGCCAAATCATTCAATGGCGATTGTGCCAATATCAGGTCCAGGAAGTGTTGTAGGTGGTCCCAGCACAGGCACAAATTTAAATATTGGTATGGAGCAAATTCAAATTAAAATTCATCCTACTCTCTCATATTCATATTCCTGCAATTCGTGGAAAGGTAACTTGTGCTCCAGTTTCAGGGGGAATGCTTGCTGCTGCTGGCTCAAGGGAAACCATTCAGCCACAGATCTGGCTACAGGTCTTGTTTTGTTTTATAACTTCGTTTTATCCTGTTATTAGTATAATTTTGGATCATTAGTAAAATTGTTATTTCAGGATGAAAGGGAGCTAAAGAGGCAGAGAAGGAAGCAATCCAATAGGGAATCTGCTCGCAGATCCAGATTACGCAAACAGGTACTAAGAAACCGTTTCCCTTTCAGAAAGAAATAGTAGCAATTTAGGAAAGGAAGAAATGAAAGTAGGATGCTTGCTATATTTAATCCTAATTGATTGATGTACTGCAAAGTGACATCACACCTAGTTAGTTGGTTTGGTTCATAAATAAACAGAGCTTTCAGATTCCAGTAAGCATTCTGGGAATCTTCTTCAAGAACATGAATATTCTTGAAGGGATTCTGAGTATAATGTGAACTGAAACTTGGCAGGATTGTGAATTTAAAAAAATTGACTCCACGACATTGGTTTTCTGATACTCGTGTTGGTTTTGGTTGCAGTTGTCAGGGTTCACAAAGCTGTAATGGAAATCTTAGGATTCAGGGCAGAAAATCAAGATTCAGTCACCAAAAATCTATCTCTTGCGTTTCAGGGAGCCCAAATGATGATCAAATCCAGGGGCATATTCGTCTTGTTTCAAAGTATGCATTGAGGAGGATCAGATGATAGTTTCATTCACATTATCAAAAGACAATAAGTATCTTCTTGTTAGTCTCGTGAATGAAGAGTTACATCTTTGGAACATCCAGGGGCATATTCGTCTTTGGAACACTTGATCTTTTATTTGGTGGAATTGCTCGTATCCTACGTACTTTTTTTTCCATTATTAAGAAGTTCAACCAATTTTTGGTCAGGTATGTCTTCATTTAAAAGATTATAATTTCTTCAAAAACATGTGTGCTTTAAAAAGGAACAATGGTGAAGTTGAATATTTGTTATGTAGGATGGGAGTCTTTGATGTGTTCTGTGAAGAACATCATTGCAAATGGTAGTAAAGAGGTTTCCCTTGCTGCAGTAGGGTGTTTGCAAATGGGGCTAACATGAAACAACAGTTTCAACTAATAAATTGATTTGCACCATAATTTGTTCTAGGTCCAAAATGTTGTGGATTTTTCAAAGATGATTGGAGCATTAGATGTAAATGAAAATCTTACACATCTTGGTTAGTTTATATTAATATATTTATAAAAGTTTATTTCCTAAGATTATCTTTTCTCATTTTTTCAAAATATACGTAAATATCTGGTAATGCTTCCATTGGATCCGAAATTAGGGAAAATGCTAATAATGGGTGCTTTTTTTTCGTTGCTTTGATCATATTCTTACAATTGTTGCTGGACTTAGTGTCAGGGATCATTTTCTTTTGCCTCAAGAGAACAAAGACGTGAGTAATCCAGCTACTTTCACACAAGGGCATTTTGGTCATAATCAATCATCGGTTAGCACCATTATATGCTCAGGCCTTTTTCCTAGCATTGCATCTGTAGTGGTATGTATGCTTAATGCTTATTTATTTAATTTACAATTTACAATACAATTGATAGATATATGAATCCATATGTTACTTAATTTTGTTCTTTTTTATTTTTAATATGTGCAGCATAGGGAGACATCAATGTCCTTCAAAACTATAGATGATGTCCAAGTCTTACTCTATGCAGTAAGTATTAAAGAAATAGCAATGCACTTTCATTCATTTGTTTCATATTTTTTTCACATTTCTCTAATGATATTTTTCCTTGAGTCATAGAATGATTGGCTCATATCTTGTTTTTTGATATTTATACGCAGTTTTTTTCTTACGTCGGTGGTGGCGAAGTTCAAGATTAAGGGAGACTTGTAATCATGTTTGGCTTTACTTTCTAGTAAGAAACAGAGTTGTATGATTATTTGTTAGTTTTATAGGAATGTATAACAGATGTTAGCAATGTATTATTTTTGTTTAACATTTGAATGATTTTTTGTATGACATTATAATTTGTGCAATTTATTTTATATTATGCAATGGATTGTATTTTTTGTATATGGTATTTTATTTCTGTTATAAGAAATTAAATGAAAATTTAATTTAAAAATTAATAAATATATAAATTTATTTTTTTTAAACTGTTAAATTTACGATACGCAAAAATGTATGTCATCTTCATTTATGACATGGCCTTTCTTGACAGGGGCTTTCTTGATACGCATTGCGTGTCATTAACACGCGCGTCATAAGGTTACGACACGTGAATGCGTGTCGTCTTCCTTTATGACAGGGCCTTCCTTGATACGCATTGCGTGTCGTAACCGCGCGTCGTAAATGCGCGTCGTAAATGCGCGTCGTCTATAGATGACGCGCAAAAGCGCGTCGTCTCTCTTTATGACAGGGCCTTCCTTGACACGCATTTGCGCGTCGTCTGAGCGTTTTACGACGCGCAATGACGACGCGCAATGAGCGTCGTAAAAGGCCTTTTTTCTAGTAGTGTGTATATATATATATATATATATATATATATATATATATATATATATATGTATGTATACGAACAAGTCGTTTTACCGTTAGTAGGCCTCATTCACGATGCCGGTTTATAAGGGGGGTATAAGGTTGTTGCCTATAAAATGGCAGCTTAATGGGTGTCCACTCTCACCCATTGCTTCCTTGTCTGGTGGAGGGTCGTTAGCCGAACGGGTAGGACAATGACGTTAATCCTTATTAAAAGTATGATGAATGTAAAGTAACTAAATGTTTTTATAAATTCCCAATCTTAGTTACTTTATGAAATTTTGAATAATGTGCTAACCCATTAAATTACACTTTGCACTTTGCTTAAGTCGTTAGTGGAGCGTGCGTGGTTAACCGACACACTAACCTGGACTTAACAAGGTAGGAAAAGCGTGGCTTAAGGTTTATCATATATCGGTGGAGCGTGTGTGATTAACCGGCACATCGGTTGAGTGATAAACATTAAGAGTACCAAGTAATTTGCATGGTTACTTCACACCTTGTTTTGTGATCCTCGGCATCCTAGTCACAAAACATTAAGGGAACACTCGAGATTGAAACATGCCATTGAAAAGTTCAATGAATCTCAAAGAATCTAGGAGTTTCAAATCCAATTAAAACCTAATAATTTATTTCGTTTTTCATGGTGGAAATTGGTGAATCGTCATTCACCTACCTTCAAATATCTTATAGCTTGGATTACGACATCCCTCTTCTACGTTATAAAATATTGTGTTGGGTCCTAGCCTTAATATTACATTTGGGTGTCTTATTAAGGACTATCTTTATATCTAATCTAAACTTGTCTTTCTTCTATTCAGATGTCTTCTGACAATGTTGCTTCTGGCTCAAACCCTACCGACTCCTTCTCTCTCATGAACCTTTGTGGGAGAGTCATCTTTGATGGATCCAACTTTATGGATTGGATCAGGAACATCAGGATGGTCACCCGATATGAGGACAAGGAATATGTCCTCGACAAGGAGATTAAGGAACTTGGTGAGTCATCTGGTACACCTGAGGAGATCACTGAATACCGGACCCATGAGAGAGATGTTGGATATAGTGTCTAAGTCCATAACTATATTTGGTATGTACTTGACCCGACCCGGCATGGTCCATTTGGGTTGCACTTCACCCGAACAATTTATGGATAATCTTTTGAGAATAGTATAAGTTATGATTTATTAATATATTATAAGTTCTAATATATTAATATAAAATCATATTATTTAATTAGTATTGATCTATAATTAATCTAGAATTAATTTAGAGATTAAAATTATTACTAATTAAATATGGTCTCTTGTATTTATATAGTGTGGGCTAATGCTTATTTGGAATGGGCTAGGCTTGCATGGAAAGTCCATGGATACTCCATGGAGCTTTAACCCATGGATCTCATGGAAATGAAAAGACATGGGTATTAGGGTTTACATGGATGTAACCCTAATCCACCACACTATATAAAGGAGGCTTTGGTTCTTGAAATCACACTAGTTGTGGTGAGTAAAGCAAGAGGGTCAATTTCAAGAAAAGTGATTACTATTCTCTCAAAGTTCCAAGTGTGTGGTGATTTGTGATTTCCATTCTACTAGCTTTATTTGATTCAAGTTCCCCATGTCATGCTAGATAGGATAAGAACCTTGGAAAAATAATTATTTGCGTGTATCTTAGTCAAACATAGATCCAAGGTTTCTAGGGTTGCATGTACACCATAGGAGTGTTAGAATGCTCAAAACCATCAGTGGTATCAGAGCCTAGGCTTGTTTGTTTGATACTTGATGCAAAATAGTGAAAAAAAAGTCGATTTTTTTGCTGTCTGGATGATGAACTCAATGAGTCCATTGGAGAACTTGCCGAATCCATGACTAAATTCATCCTACTCGTCGAGTAGGTTCGTGCACTCGACGAGTAGAAGCCTCAGAATGCAGATTTTCGACTTTTGTTGCTGGAAATGGACTAGAAACATTACCCTAAACTGTTTTGGTGTTATAAAACTTGTTTTAGATGGTGTAATGTTTATGCTAATCCATTTTCAATGGTTATTATCAAAAATTACAAGTTTTATGAGTAATTTATGATTCTAGAAATGTTCATATTCATGTTCTTGAACTTATGAAGATTAGATGATCATAGGAATTGTTTGTAACCTACTTGGTAGTTTAAATTCATGATCATTATGTGTTTTAATGGAGTCCATAACTTGTCCTCAAGTTATGGAAATCCAAAGGTCACACTTTAATAAAATCCATTAAAAGAACACAAGGGTTATAAAAATGAAGAGTCTTCATTTTTAATACTCAATTAAATTCATAAGTTATAAGAAATGAAAAGTTTACAAAGCTTACAAAACTTGCCCTCAAATTTTGGAACAAGTAAAGTCATGATTAAAACTTTAGTTCCAACCCTTAGAATTTTAAAAGTTAAAATTCAACCCTTATACCTTATAATATTATAATTTAATAATTAATATATATATATATATATATATATATATATATATATATATATATATATATATATATATGTATGTATGTATGTATAAGATCAAGTCGTCTTACCGCTAGTATGCCTCATTCACGAAGCCGGTCTATAAAGGGGGGTATAAGGTTGTTGCCTATAAAATGACAACTTAATGGGTGTCCACTCTTACCCACCGCTTCCTTGATCGGTGGAGGGTCGTTAGCCGAACAGGTAGGACAAGGACTTATAAATTCTCATTAAAAGTATAATGATAATACTAAAGTAACTAAACCTTATTGAATTCCCAATCTTAGTTATTTTAGGAAAATGTAAATAAGGTGCTAATCCATGAAATTACACTTTACACTTTTTTTAAGTTGTTAGTGGAGCGTGTGTGGTTAACCGGCACACTAACTTGAACTTAACAAGGCAGGTAAAGGGTGACTTAATGTTTATCATAGTATCGATGGAGTGTGTGTGGTTAATCGGCACATTGATTGAGGGGTAATACATTAAGGGTACCAAGTTATTTGCATGGTTACTTCACACCTTGTTTTGTGATCCTCGGCATCCCAGTCACAAAACTTGAAGGGCACACTCGAGATTGAAACATGTCATTAAAGAAAGTTCAATGAATCTCAAAGAATCTAGGAGTTTCTAAACCAATTAAAAACCTAATTAAATATTTCATTTTTCATGGTGGAAATTGGTGAATCGTCATTCACCTACCTTCAAATATCTTATAGCTTAGATCAGGGCATCCCTCTTCTAAGTTATAAAATATTGTGTTGAGTCCTAGCCTTAATACTACATTTGGGTGTTTTATTAAGGACTATCTCTAAATCTAATCTAAATTATTCCCTCTTCTTTTTAGATTTCTTCCAATAACAATGCTTCTGGCTCAAACCCTACTAGCTCCTTCTCTCTCATGAATCTTTGTGGGAGAGTCATCTTTGATGGATCCAACTTTACTGATTGGATCAGAAACATCAGGATGGTCACTCGATATAAGAACAAAGAATATGTTCTCGACAAGGAGCTAAAGGTACCTGAGCCAACTGCTACTCCTGAAGAGCTTGCTGAATATGAGGTACATGAAAGAGATGCTACAAAAGTGACATGCATCATGATGGCCACCATGACAGCCGAGCTCCAAAAGTCCTATGAGGACTATTATCCTTTTGAGATGCACTAGGACTTGATGAACCGCTACCACCAAAGTGCTTGTCAAGAGCGATATGAAATAATCTCATCTATGATAACAAGCCGAATGAAGGATGGTGAACCCATCACGGGCCACATGCAGAAAATGCAAAGGTATGTGGACCGTTTCTGAAGCTGAATGTGAACTTCCCTGAGGAGTTAGCAATAGACATCATTTTGCACTCCTTTCCATCGTGTTATGATCAATTTCGCATGACATATCACATGAACAAGGAAGAAGTCACGCTCAGCAAACTTCAAGGACTCTTGAAGACCTTCGAAAGTGGTCTAAAGGGTAAGTCGGTTGTTACTACTCCTACTCCTTCTCCAACTGCAGCCAATGTCTTGGCAATCAGGCACGACAAAGGGAATAAAAGAAAGAACCCTTCTAAGGGTACCAAGGGTAAGACCCTTGAAGGCCCCTCTTCAAGCAAAACCAAGAAAGGTTTTGTCACTCCATCTGCTAATCCTAATGAGACTGAATGCTTCTATTGCCATGAAAAGTCGCACTGGAAGCGAAACTGCCCAAAGTACCAACAAGATTTGAAGGATGGGAAAGTAAAACCCAACCATGCATGTATATACTCTATATTTCCTAATAACTCACCTCATTCTAAGTCTTGGGTCCTTGATACTAGTTGTGGTATTCACATATGTTGTGATTTTCAGGGACTAAGAAGAAGTGAGAATATGGAGCAGGGAAAGATAAACTTGATCATGGGAAACAGGAAAGCTTCACCTGTCACCAAGATAGGAGCTTATTCCTTAGTGTTAAATAGTGGGTTTACATTAGATTTGAATAAGTGTTATTATTCGCCAGAAATGGAAAGAAATGTTATTTCCTTACATGTATTTTATAAACAAGGTTTTACCTTTTATTTTGATAATAATAATGGTAGTATTGATGCTTTCTTTAATAATGTTCTTTATTTTAAAGCATTACCTTGTGATGGAGTGTATGAAACTGTATCTATTTTAGATAATCTTGGAAATAATGTACTGTGTATTGACTCTTCCACTAGATTAGATAAAGCATCTTTATGGCATTGTTGTCTTGGACATGTAAGCAAGAAACGCATAGGCCAACTCCAAAAAGATGGAGTCTTGGAGTCATTTGACTTAAAGTCAGATGATAGTTGTGAATCTTGTTTGCTTGGTAAAATGACAAAGTCACCTTTTACTGGCACTTGTGCTAGGGGTGAAGGTTTGTTGGACCTCATACACACAGATGTGTGTGGACCCTTTAGAACAGCCACAAGAGACGCTAATCGGTTCTATGTCACTTTTACTGATTATTTTAGTAGATATGGATATGTCTACTTAATCAAGCATAAGTCAGAAACCTTTGAGAAATTCAAAGAGTTTAAGCAAGAAGTGGGGAATCAGTTGGGCAGGAACATTAAGATGCTTCGATCCGATCCTGGTGGTGAGTATCTTAGTACTGTTTTCCTAGACTATCTTAAGGAATGTGGGATTGTCTCACAATTGACACCTCCTAGGACACCATAGTTGAATGGTGTAGCTCAGAGGCGCACTCGGACCTTGTTGGACATGGTTCTTTCCATGATGAGTTGAGCTTTGCTACCAATCTCATTTTCGGGGTATGCCTTAGAGACTGCCGCCCATATCCTTAATCTAGTCCCTACAAAGAAGGTTGCCAAAACACCTCACGAGGTGTGGACTGGAAAAGTTCCCAATCTAGACCACATCAAGATTTAGGGTTGCGAAGCTTTCGTGAGACGCGAGACTCACGATAAGCTCGAACGCCGAAGCGAAAGGTGTAATTTCATCGGCTATCCATAGAAATCCTTTGGCTACATCTTCTATAGACCCAGTGATAATGTGGTCTTTGAAGCAAGAAGTGGATTCTTTCGAGAAAGAGAGAATTCATGAGCCAGGGAAACAGTGGGAGGCAAATTGACCTTGAGGAAATTCAAGACTCAAGTGGTGAAGGAACCTCAAACCCTAGCCCTCAACCTAAGGAGGAAACTCCTATTGAGCCGACTGAAGAATCTATACCTCTGAGGCGTTCCACCAGAGTTAGGAATGCACCTGATCATTATGATGGTTTTCATATTACTATAGAAGGAGAGACACTTATCAGTTATAACACACTGGTACATCTGGATGAGCCTAACAGCTACACGGAAGCCATGGCAGGACCTGAGGCTACTAAATGGAAAGAGGCTATGGATAGCGAGATACAGTCCATGTATAACAATCAAGTTTGGAACTTGGTTGACAATGTACCTGATCGTCAGATAGTTGGGTGCAAATGGATCTTCAAGAAGAAGACTGACATGGACGGTAATGTACACACTTATAAGGCACGATTGGTTGCAAAGGGTTATTCTCAAACTCCGAGAGTTGATTATGATGAGACCTTTTCACCAGTGGCTAAGATTAAGTCTATTAGGGTTCTTTTAGCCATTATTGCATTTCATGACTATGAAATATGGCAAATGGATGTCAAAACCGCTTTCCTTAATGGAAAGTTGGCTGAAGATGTTTACATGGTTCAGCCAGAGGGTTTTGTCAGTACAGAGTACTCCAATAGAGTGTGTAAACTCAAGAAATCCATTTATGGATTGAAACAGGCACCTCGCAGATGGAATCTTTGCTTCGATGAGAAAGTCAAAGAATTTGGCTTTTCAAGGAGTGAAGATGAATCTTGTGTCTATATCAAGGCTAGTGGGAGTATAGTAAGCTTTTTAGTACTGTATGTGGATGACATACTACTCAGAGGAAATGAAATCCCAACCCTGCAGGAAGTAAAGTCCTGGCTTGGGAAGTGTTTCGCTATGAAGGACCTTGGTGAAGCTGCCTATATCCTAGGGATAAGGATTTTGAGAAACAGGAGTAAAAGACTAATTGGACTTAGTCAAAGCATCTATATGGACAAAGTGTTGAACAGGTTCAACATACATAACTCCAAGAAAGGTGATTTACCTATCCAGTGTAATGCCAGACTGAGTAAAACTCAGAGTCCAAGTACAGAGGCTGAGATAGCAGAAATGAGTCGAATACCTTATGCTTCAGTTGTAGGATCGATCATGTATGCTATGACGTGCACTTGACCTGATGTAGCCTTGTCTTTGAGCATGGTTAGCAGGTATCAGGGGAACCCTGGCAAGGCACACTGGACTGCGGTAAAGAATATTCTCAAGTTTTAGCCATAAGAACTTTCCTATGTGCACATGCAAAACCCTAATGCTTGGATCTAGGCTTTCTAATTAAACATGATTTGAATCAAAGACTTCTAATTTCTAATTAGGTATAAAACAATACAAAATCAGATCTAGAAGTTTACCTTTGAATCTCTTGTTTTGATCTTGTTGTCTTGGAGCTCTAGAGTCACAATTGTCACTCCTCTAATGGCTTACAAACACCAAATAGCAAAGAAGATGATTTGAGAGAGAGGAAAGGGAAGAAATCGGCCAAGGTTTCTCTATTCTCTATGAGATCCCTATTTCCCTTGGCCATAGGGTCTATTTATACTTGTAGACTCCTTAAGGGTTTCACCTTAAACCTTAGTTGGATAATCTTCTCTTAAAGCAATCTAAATCCTTACCATAGATAAACCTTGGGCGATTTTGAGCTATCCCAAGCTCTAGAATCCGTCCAATCCCTATCCCTTAAGGATTTACAGTCTAAAGTGTAACTACCAAACAATTGACAGTTTATACCCTCTTATTTAATTAATCTTTTTAAGTCACCAAATTAATACTAATTAATTTATGACTTATATTAATCAAATACCAATATTATTATTCCTTATATTATTCTCATAATATATTAATAATATTTATTCTCTCTTAATAAATCATCCTGTCAAGTTGCTATGGTGAAGGCAACCCAAAAGGACCATGCACAATCGGGTCAAATACTTGCCTAATATAGTTGCAGCCTTAGACACTATTCCAACATCAAGTACCTGCGAAGGACTAAGGATTGGGTCGTTACCCTTAGTGGGAGTGATGACTTGAGAGTTTTAGGGTATAGTGATGCTAGCTTTAAGACTGACAGGGATAATTTCCGCTCTCAGTCGGGCTGGGTCTTTACCCTAAACGGAGGGGCAATTACTTGGAAAAGTTCCAAGAAGGAGACAGTGGCTGATTCCACTTGTGAATCAGAGTATATAGCAGCAAGCGAGGCAGCAAAGGAGGCTATTTGGCTAAAGAACTTCATCGGAGACCTTGGAGTTATACCATCTATAAAGGAGCCAATGGAGATTTTTTGTGACAGCAATAGTGCAGTTGCCTTAGCCAAGGAACCAAGAGATCATGGGAGATCCAGACACATTGACAGAAAATATCACTTCATCATACATTGAATAGAAGAAGGAATCCTCGTGGCAAAGAGGGTATCAGCAGATGAGAACCCAGCAGATCCCCTCACGAAGGGACTAACTCGGGCTAAGCATCTCCAGCATGCTCGGAGCATAGGGCTGAAGGATGATATTAGTTTTAGTAGTTAGATAATCTTGAAATTTGTAAAATGTAATTGACATTTGATGATAAATAAAAGCGGTTATTTATGAGTAAAGTGTTGCTATCACTTGTCAATCGTTTACTATTATTTCTTTTTGCATGTTTTGACTTCCAGAATAATTATGTTATGGTTTATATCATATTATTCAAACTCTCCACAGTCGGTCATATGTTGGAAGTAGATATGAATCAAGACTGTCATGGGTTGGCTTGTAGAGGTCTAAGATGTTTGAAAAAGCGGGGCTACAACACTCATGAGTGCTCATAAGTTCTGAGTATCGGATTCAACCCACGCTCACTTGTATCACTTCATGGAATTTATCTTGAGTGATTGTGAGACGGTAATATCATGTAAGTCTTCAAACCTAGAGATATGATTTGTTTCCTATGAGTTGGATATGCATTGATTGTACGAAAATGCATTGGTAACTTGATGTTATAAAACGTACCTTTGTGTGTAATTCAACAAGTAGTAAAGCAAACATATAAGTCGAAGTTTATCTGTTCCTTCTAGGATTAGAAGCGATATCTGGGTCCCTCGATGATTTTGTTTTGACCTATGTACCAGGCCCGGTCAGAACTAAATTGATGTGTTCAGTTAAGTTTTATGTCACACAAATCGGAAATCGGGAAACAAATGTCGGACAATAAGCAAGACCATGTTCCATGTATTTGTCTGGCTGATAACTAGAACATAGGATTATATGATCACTTATCTAAAATGGCGCTTTATAGTTCAACATAGTTTAACGAGCTACGATTGCTGATCAGTTCCTGAAGTCATACTTACAGCTATAGTTATTAGACTTATCCAAGTGGGAGACTGTTGGATATAGTGTCTAAGTCCATAACTATATTTGGTATGTACTTGACCCGACCTGGCATGGTCCATTTGGGTTGCACTTCACCCGAACAGTTTATGGATAATCTTTTGAGAATAGTATAAGTTATGATTTATTAATATATTATAAGTTCTAATATATTAATATAAAATCATATTATTTAATTAGTATTGATCTATAATTAATCTAGAATTAATTTAGAGATCAAAAGTATTACTGATTAAATATGGGCTCTTGTATTTATATAGTGTGGGCTAATGCTTATTTGGAATGGGCTAGGCTTGCATGGAAAATCCATGGATACTCCATGGAGCTTTAACCCATGGATCTCATGAAAATGAAAAGACATGGGTATTAGGGTTTACATGGATGTAACCCTAATCCACCACACTATATAAAGGTGGCTTTGGTTCTTGAAATCACACTAGTTGTGGTGAGTAAAGCAAGAGGGCCGATTTCAAGAAAGGTGATTACTATTCTCTCAAAGTTCCAAGTTTGTGGTGATTTGTGATTTCCATTTGAGGCATCCACACTATTGGTGCTAGGCTCTAAAACTCCAAGCAATCAACTACAACTACAAGGTAAGTAATTTTACTAGCTTTATTTGATTCAAGTTCCCCATGCCTTGCTAGATAGGATAAGAACCTTGGAAAAATAATTATTTTCATGTATCTTAGTCAAACATAGATCCAAGGTTTCTAGGGTTGCATGTACACCGTAGGAGTGTTAGAATGCTCAAAACCCATCAAGAGATGCCACCAAGGTGGCATGTATCATGTGGGCCGTAATGACAGTCGAGCTCCAAAAGTTCTATGAGGATTATTACCCTTTTGAGATGCACCAAGACTTGATGGACTGCTACCATCAGAGTGTGGGTCAAGAGTGGTATGAAATCATCTCTTCCATGATAACAACCCGAATGAAGGATGGTGAACCCATCACAGGCCACATGTAGAAAATGCAAAGGTATAAGGACCGTTTGCTGAAACTGAATGTGAACTTCCTAGAGGAGTTGGAAATTGACATCATTTTGAACTCATTACCTTCGTGTTATGATCAATTCCGAATGACATACCACATGAAGAAGGAGGAAGTTACACTCAACAAACTTCAAGGACTCTTGAAGACCGCCAAAAGTGGTCTTAAGGGTAAATCGGTTGTTACAACTCCTACTCCTACCGCGGCCCTTGTCTTGGAAATCGAGCATGGCAAAGGAAAGAAGAGGAAGAGCCCTTCGAAGGGTACCAAGGGAAAGTCCCTTGATGGCTCCTATTCAAGTGGAACCAAGAAAGGTTTTGTCACTCCTTATGCTAACCCTAAAGAGCCTGAATGCTTCTATTGCCATGAAAAGTCGCACTGGAAGCGAAACTACCCAAAGTACCTTAAAGATGTTAAGGATGGGAAAGTAAAACCCAACCATTCAGGTATATACACTATATTGTCTAATAACTCACCCTATTCTAATTCTTGGGTCCTTGATAAGTATTGGGTTTTACTCTTTATTGCTAAGTATTGGGTTTACATTAGATTTGAATAAATGTTGTTACTCATCTGAAATGGCGAGAAATATTATTTCCTTTCTTGGTTTGTACAAACAAGGTTTTACCTTTTCATTTGATAATGAATGTAGTGGTATTAATGCTTTCTTTAATAATGCTCTTTATTTTAAAGCATTACCTTGTGATGGTATATATGAAACTGTGTCGGTTGTAGATAACTTAGGAAACAATGTGTTGTGTATTGATTCTTCCACTAGCTTGGATAAAGCATCACTATGGCATTGTCGTCTTTGACATGTAAGAAAGAAACGCATAGGCCAACTCCAAAAGGATGGAGTCTTGGAGTCATTTGACCTAAATTTATATGATAGTTGTGAATCTTGTTTGCTTGAGAAAATGACAAAGTCACCCTTGACTGGTTCTTGTGCTAGGGGTGAGGGTTTGTTGGATCTCAAGCATACTGATGTGTGTAGACCCTTCAGAACCTCCACAAGGGATGCTAACCGCATCTATGTGACTTTTACTATTGATTATAGTAGATATGGATATGTCTACTTAATCAAGAATAAGTCAGAAACCTTTGAAAAGTTCAAGCAGTTTAAATAGGAAGTGGAGAATCATTTGGGCAGGAACATTAAGATGCTTCGATCTGATCGAGGTGGTGAGTATCTTAGTACAGAGTTCCTTGACTATCTTAAGGAATGTGAAATTGTCTCACAATTGAGACCTCTTAGGACACCGCAGCTAAATGGTGTGGCTGAGAGGCGCAATCGAACCTTGTTGGATATGGTTCGTTCCATGATGAGTCGAGCTTCGCTACCAATCTCATTTTGGTGGTATGCCTTAGATACTGTCGCCCATATCCTTAATCTAGTCCCTAAAAAAGGTTGCCAAAACAACTCATGAGATGTGGACTGGAAAAGTTCCCAATCTATACCACATCAAGATTTGGGATTGCGAGGCTTTCGTGAGGCGCGAGACTCACGATAAGCTCAAACCTCGAAGTGAGTGGTGTATTTTCATTAGCTACCCACAGAAATCCGTTGGTTACCTCTTCAACAGACCCAGTAATAATGTGGTCTTTGTAGCAAGGAGAGGAGTCTTTCGAGAGAGACAGAGAGAGAGAGGGAGAGAGAGAGAGTTCATAAGCCAAGGAAACAGAGGAGGCAAATTGATCTTGAAGAAATTCAAGAGTCAAGTGGTGAAGGAACCTCAAACCCTAGCAATAAACCTGAGGAGGAAACTCCTGTTGATCTGGCAGATTAGTCTGTACCTCTGAGGCGTTCCATGAGAGTTAAGAATGCACCTGAGCATTACTATGGTTTCCATATTACTACGGAAGGTGATACACTTATCAGTGAGGCTGCTAAATGGAAAGAGGCTATGAACAACGAGATATAGTCCATGTATGACAATCAAGTTTGGAACTTAGTTGACAATATACCGGGTCGTAAGACAGTCGGGTGCCAATGGATCTTCAAGAAGAAGATCAACATGGATGGTAATGTACACACTTATAAGGTGTGATTGGTTGCCAAGGGCTTTTCTCAAACTCCGGGAGTTGATTATGATGAGACCTTTTCACCAGTAGCGAAGATTAAGTCTATTAGGGTTATGCTAGCCATTGTTGCATTTCATGACTACGAAATAGGGCAAATGGATGTCAAAACCGCTTTCCTTAATGGAAAGTTGGCAAAGGATGTTTACATGAGTCAGCCCGAGGGTTTTGTCAACACGGAGTACCCTAATAGAGTGTGTAAGCTTGAGAAATCCATCTATGGATTGAAACATGCACCTCGCTGAGACAGTGGCTGATTCAACTTGCGAATCAGTGTATATAGCGGCAAGTGGGGCAGCAAAGGAGGCTATATTGCTAAAGAACTTCATTGGAGACCTTGGGGTTGTACTAGCTATAAAGGAGCCTATAGAGATTTTCGGTGATAGTGAAAGTGCAGTTGCCTTAGCCAAGGAACCAAGGGATCACGGGAGATCCAGACACATCGACAGAAAATACCATTTCATTAGACATCGAATAGAAGGACTCCTCGTGGCAAAGGGGTATCATCGAATGAGAACCCAACAGATCCTCTCATGAAGGGACTGGGTAGGGTTAAGCATCTCCAGCATGCGAGGCGCATAGGGCTGAAGGATGATATTAGTTTTAGTAACTAGATAGCTTTAAAATTTGTAAAGTATAATTGACATTTGATGATAAAAAAAGTTGTTGTTTATTTATAAGTAAAGTGTTGCTATCTTCTGTCAATCGTTTACTGTCATTTCATTTTGCATGTTTTGACTTCCAGAGTAATTATGTTATGGTATATCATATTATTCAAATTCTCCACAGTCGGTCGTATGTTGGAAGTAGATATGAATCAAGACTGTCATGAGTTGGCTTGTAGATGTGTAAGATGTTGGACATAGCAAGAGTTGCTACAACACTCATGAGTGCTCATAAGTTTTGAGTATTGGATTCAACCCACGCTCACTTGTATCACTTCATGGAATTTATCTCAAGTGATCGTGAGACGGTAATATCATATAAGTCTTCAAACCTAGAGATATGAGTTATTGACTATGAGTTGTTTATACATTGATTGTACGAAAATGCATTGGTAACTCGATGTTATAAAACGTGCCTTTGTGTATAATCAAGTAGTAGAACAAGCATATGAGTAAAAGTTTATTTGTTCCTTCTTGGATTTGAAGTGATATCTAGGCCCCTCGATGATTTTATTGTGACCTATGTACCGGGCCCGGTCAAAACTAAATTGATGTGTTTGATTAAGTTCTATGTCAAACAAATCGGAAATCAGGAAACAAACCGTTGGACAATAAGTAAGACGATGGTCCATGTATTTTTTTGGCTAATATCCATGATCGCTTATCTTAAATGGCGTATCATCATCATCTCAGTTCCGCGAGACCTTGAAAGAGCTACGATTGTTGATCGGTTCCTGAATCCATACTTGTAGTTATATTTATTAGACTTATCCAAGTGGGAGACTGTTGGATAAGGTGTCTAAGTCCATAACTATTTCTGGTATGTACTTCACCCGGTTGGCATCGTCCATTTGGGTTGTATGGCATTGCAATACTTGGATAGACCAAATGAGAGAAAAGGACACTTAAGGTTTATTAATATATTATAAGTTCTAATATATTAATAATATTATTTAATTAGTATTGATCAAGAATTAATTTGGAATTAATTAAATGATCAAAAGGATACTAATTAAATATATGGGGTTGATTGTGTAAATCATCCATTCTTTTATAGTGGGCTAATGATCCATGGTTTATATGAATTGGGCTAAAACTCATAAGGTGCTCCATGGATAGTCCATGGAGGCTATAAACCCATGGATCATGGAATATGAAAAGCAATGAACATTAGGGTTTACATGGAGTAACCCTACATGTGGCACACTATATAAGAAGCCCTATGGTAAGCAAAATCGGCTACTAAGTGAAGAACTAGAGGGCTAGCCGATTTTGAGTGTTAGTGAACTTCTCTCAAGGTTATTCCAAGTGTTGTGGTGTTGTGTGAGACATTAGAGGCATCACACTTAAGGTGATAGGCTCACAAGGTTCTCAAGGAATCCAAGAACCAATAAAGGTATGTTTTCTTACTTGCTTTTATGATTCAAGTTCCCCATGCCATGCTAGATAGGTTGAGAACCTTGGAAATCAAGTTTGCATGTATCATTAGTAAAACATAGATCCAAGGTTTCTAGGGTTACATGTACACGTTAGGAGTGTTAAAATGCTCAAAACCCTTCACTTTCCACCCTCAGACAGACGGGCAGAGTGAGAGAACAATCTAGACTCTCGAGTCCATGTTGCATGCATGTGTATTGAATTTCGGCGGTAGTTGGAATACGTATCTTCCGTTAGCGGAATTTTCGTATAACAACAGTTATCACGCCAACATAGATCGACCTCCCTTCGAGATGCTCTACGGGAGGAAGTGTAGGACCCCAACTTGTTAGTGTGAGGTCGGCCAGAGAGTCATCGGGAGTACCGAGGTGGTACTCAAGACCACAAAGAAGATGCAACATGTTCAAAGCAGGCTCCAGATTGCACAAAGTCGATAGAAAAGCTATGCTGATAGGCACCGATCGAACCTAGAGTTACAGGTGGTAGATATGGTTCTCCTAAAGGTGTCACCCTAGAAGGGTGTCATTCGGTTCAGGAAAAGGGGCAAGTTGGGCCCCAGGTACATCTTTCCTTTTAGAGTTTTAGATCGGGTAGGCCGTATAGCTTATCGTCTGGATCTACCCACCGAGCTTAATCAGATCCATAGTACTTTTCATGTCTCCTAGCTGTGGAAGTGCTTAGTGGACGATTCTGTAGTTGTGTCTTTGTAGGATATTCAGTTGGACGATCGCCTGAACTACATCGAGAGACCAGTAGCTATCCTCGACAGAAAGACAAAAACCTTGAGAAACAAGGTTGTACGGTTGGTGAAGGTGCAGTGGCAGTAGCGTAAGGGATCGAAATGGACTTGGGAGCTAGAGGATGAGATGAGGGAACATTACCCAAAGTTATTTGAGGCAGCAGACTTTGAGGACGAAGTTTGAGACAAGTGGGGGAGAATTATAACGCCTTGTTCCTAGTATGTATTTAATTTATTAATTATTCAATTTATAAGAGCATATCGACGAGTTGGAAGCCCAAAACGCGTCGAGTAGAGATCATATGAGTTGCGTAATTTAAGTAACATACTCGACGATTTAAGAGTTCACAACGCAACGAGTAGGCGGGCAGAGGTGAAACCCTAAATTTCTATAGTTTTCACCCTATTTAAGCACCTTAAACCTTCCATGTTGGCCTCATTTCCAGCCTCCAAGTCCCAAACCCTAAATCTCGAAACCCTAATGCTATTGTAAGTGTTTGTGATCCATTCTAAGTGTTTTAGCGTGTGCATTGAAGCCATTGGAAGAAGGAAAAGCTTGAGGACATAAGAAGGAGTTCTAGATCCAGAACCCTTGCCTCATCCACGACATTTTGCTGGTATAAAGCTTGAACCTAGCTTTGTAGTTGATTAGATCTTGTTTCTGGGGTTATTTTTCTTGTTTTGGTTCAAATGATATGATTCTTGGGACTTGGACGTCCCAAGTGAAGAACACTTTAGATCCAGGGTCTTGAAGGTTTTTCATGCCATAAAAGTGAAAACTTTATGGCAATGGAAGCTCCATGAAATCGCTAGACCATCGTTGTGGTATTTTGAAGCTTTTATGGCCATGCATGTGGATAAAGTTTAAGACTTTACGTGATCATTTAATCCCTAGAGTCCAGATCTATGACCTCATGGTCTATCATGAAGGCTTGATGGCTTTTGATTTCGGATCTATATCATTTTGGGTTAGGGTTTGAGTTTTTTCCTTGGGGAGAGGTTCTTAACGGGTAAAGTTGGAAACTTTACCCTTCTAGACGTATTTCCAACTTAGATCCAGAAGATAGGGCCCTGGTTTGAAGAATGGTGACTTAATGCATTACGAAGGGCTAACTGAATGAAGAACTCGACGATTTCATAGAGGAACTCGGCGAGTTCGATCGAACTGTCTTGATTCTGTTAAAGGGAAGAACTCAGCGAGTTGAAGGAAAAATCGACAAGTTGGATCGCGATTTCACGTTTTTGTGATTCATGGGAGCTCGACGAGTTGAAGGGAAAAATCGACGAGTTGAGACAACTCGGAGCATTAACTTTGACTTGACCTTGACTTTGACTTTGACCACAGTTGACCCACAAGGGGGTGTGAGTATAAATGGTATCTAAGGGGTTGTTTTGATTCAGGTAGTGTGTAGAGCTGATTCCGAGATAGAGACGTTTCAATTATCTTTTGACATTAGATGTGAGTTTTCCTCCATTATGAACGGGTCGAAGGCACCAATGTCGGCCCATATATGTATGTTAGAATGTACCGGACTAAGGTCCGATGCTGGGCAGTGCCCGATGTAGGTTTATATGTTTTCGGATTTCGATATGATGTCAGGCAGTGCCTAGGGAATGTTTGTATTCTTGATGCTTCATGATTCTTGCATGTGTCTGTATTGTATGTTTTCGGATTATGGTCTGATGTAGGGAAATGCCCGAGGAATATTTGTATGCTTCCGGATTTCGGTCTGATGCTGAGCGGGGCCCGAGGAATGTTTATATGTTTATGTTATGTGATTATTTTATTTGTATTTGTTGATATGTTTATATGTATACCGAGCTTTGCTCGATAACGGGCTGGGCCCGATACCGGACTTTATCCGATGCTGGGTGGGGCCCATGATATGTTATTATATGATTATGTGTATGGTATGTGATAGTTTGGGGAGACTCACTACGCTTCGTGCTTATAGTTTCAATTTTTGGTTTAAGGTACTTCCGGTAGAAAAGGAAAGAGCTCGGGATGACTGCATTGCACACATCATGATGTTTAGCCTGGGATGTTTTACTATGATATATTGACATGTGTTTTTGAAATGATGTGTTGAGATACTATGACTTATATTTTGATGAGATGATTTTGATAACTATGGTTTATTTTTGATTTAAAAACAAAATTTTCGGTCTTGAATTTTTTGAGATGTTTCAAATTACTTATGGAAACATGATTTAATTGGTTTCTTAAACATGGTTTAGTTTAATGTTTTAAAAATTAGTTTTTTATTTTAATCGATCTAATTAGTGTTGGTTTAACCGATTAAACCGCCAGATTACATGTTGGTGTGTGTCGGCCTTCGTGTTGTGTACATTCCGGATAACCTGATTGATCAATTTATTCAATTTTCTTAGGAAATGTACTTTTCGTTAATTGGTCAAATGTAATTCAATTATCCATGTCCAACAAACCGGTTCAAACAATGTTTTACCAGTTCTATCACACCGGTTTAACCCGGTTGTTGAAGAAACCTTCTGGTTCAATCCAGTCTAGAACTTAATATAAAATCGATCGTTGTTGAACCACTTTCATCCCTTATTTCCTGTTTGATTAGGTACTGAAAAATTCGAACTAGTTTATAAAACATTGGTTTAGTTTCGTAATTAACGCATAATAGTGCCTTATGCATACCATAATGAATCTATACAAACATGACTTTAAATTTCCATGAGCCAAAGTTCATCCTTCCATCGAATTTATCTACTTAAAACGTCATGGGGTTAAAATTTGACGTTGCATTTATATCTCAAAACAATCTCTTCTATGTCTATATTTATATCATATCATCATATCATACTATATTATAAATGAAACATTTTTTCTTTCATCACATTGATTTGAAACTATCATGCATTTTTCCTTTCAGCACATTAATTTGAAACTCCCATGACTTTTCAGTTTCTTTCTAATAATGATTATAAGCTGGTTAATAAGATTAAATAAATATCAAACATAAAGTGTAATCATATATAAACTAAATTTCAATATTAAAAGAATATATTTACTTCTACTTATAAAGTTATGTTTTTTAAACTTTTTACATATTATACTTAATTTATTAGTTTTAATATATTGTTGGATGTAAACCATTATCACTTTAAAGCTACAACTTTTGAACAATTTGTATAAAATATTTAAATTATAAACTTAAATATAACATTACAGGACCCACTTAAATATAAATTTTAGTTTAAATTAAACAACCCAAATAATATTTTGTAGATAGTTAAAGTGATAAGTTGTAGTATCTTTCTAATAATGATTATAATTTTGTTAATAAGGTTAAATAAATAACAAACCTAAAGTGTAATCATAAATAAACTAAATTTCAATATTAATGAAACATCCCCAAAATACAGTCTAAAAATTTCGTTTTAATTTAATAATAAAAACCATAAATAACTTCTTCACATAAAAATCATAAGTCATGAATCAAATCTCATGTCAAAATATATCAGAGTATAAACATCTCAGGCTAAACAAATGGTGTGTGCATTACAACCTTCCCAAGCTCCTCTTTTGAAAACTGAGTACCTGAAATCAACTAAAGCTCAACTATGGCCCAAATGAAAGAAAATCTCTCTCTCTCTCTCTTTCTCTCTCTTTCTCTCTCTCTCTCTCTCTCTCTCTCTCTCTCTCTCTCTCTCTCTAAAACCTCCACCATCCCCTCCTTCACCATTCCACCACTATGGCCACCATCGACCCCCAAGATCCACATACTCATTGCCACCTTCTACTACAATAAACCACCTTATTCCTCCATTCACCATCACCAAACATCATTCCCAGCTCCATAACCTCCATTCCAACCACCCCTTCACCCAAACCCTCCACCATTCCACCATCTTAACCACCAAACACACCACCCATCACCACCCTTACTTCCTCAAAATATCCAGCCACCTTAGCCTATATCCCTACACCATAAACCCATATCAATTGACCTTAAAACAAACCTTCACATCTTTCTAATTCCAGCCTCCATTCACCCACCTTCATCACCTTTTTCTCCCTTGTTCATCACCCTATACCACCCGCACAAACACCACCGCCCAACGCCACCTTCAATCACCCAAGACCTCCCTTATTCCTCAATTATCACCATTCCTAACAGTTGCAAATATAAAAAAGAGAGATAAAAGAAGGAGCTACGATCGATTCAGAAAGGAGAAAAAGGAGAATTGTGATCGAGTTTAGAAGAAGAAGAAGAAGAAAAAGGGTGCGACTGTGGGTGACTGTGTTTGTCGATTGGATTTTGAGAAGTGAAGGAGGGTCCGATTTCTAGTGTGAAACCCTTGTCGACGATCTAACCTTGTTAGTATTTCAAGGTTCGATTTTTTCGATCTAACCCTTGCTGGAGCTTCCTGTTAAAGCAAGCCCTAGCACCATCTGAACTGTGTCGTCGATGATCATATTTGAAAGGGGTTGATGAATCCGATGAGATGCCTCATATTGTTGATGAAGCATCAATTTTGGGATCCAAAATCGAAACATGAACAGAAGGATTAAGGCTTAAATCTGATAAAATACCTTGTATTGTCGATGAATCTGTTGGATTAATGTCTAAGTCCATAACTATATTTGGTATGTACTTGACCCGACCCGACATGGTCCATTTGGGTTGCACTTCACCGACACAATTTCTATGGATAGTCTTTTGAGAAAAGTATATTTATGATTTATATTAATATATTACATGTTCTAATATATTAATATATAATTATATTATTTAATTAGTATTGATCAAGAATTAATTTATAATTAATTAAGTGATCAAAATGAACTAATTAAATATGGACTCTTATATATATGGAATGGGCCAAGTTCATTTAGGTTGGGCTAAGCTTTCATGGATAGTCCATGGAGTGTTTAATCCATGGATCATATGAAATGCAAGGTCATGGGTTTAACCCTAGTCTCCATACTATATAAAGATGCCAATGGTTGGTGAAATTGGAAATAGAGTGGTTACACTAAGAGGGCTAGCCGATTTCACTAGAGAGAACCAAGTATCCATATTCTCTAAAGTCTTCCAAGGTGTTTTGGTGATTTGTGATTCCACTTGAGGCTTCCACACTATTGGGGCTAAGCTCTTAGAGCTTCATAATATGCTAGTTAGGATTTAAGCCTTGGAAAGTTCTTATTTGCATGTATAATAGAGAAAACATAGATCCAAGGTTTATAGGGTTGCATGTACACCATAGGAGTGTTAGAATGCTCAAAACCCTACAGAATCGACTTTGCTTGAGCATGAATTAGAGGAAATTGGGGAGAAACGAGGTTAGATCTGTCCGATTAGGAGTTAAATTTGGTTGCAAACTATGATGTGATATCTTACCCATGTATTTTATTCTTGAATTGATCTCCCATTTCATACAGATTTTCTATGAAGTTGCTATGAAGGTGCTATTACAGAAAATCACCGGAGAAAAGGTCTTGGAGGTCTTGAGATGGTGAAGGAGCCAAGTATCTGTGTGTTTGAGAGAGAGAGAGAGAGAGAGAGAGAGAGAGAGAGAGAGAGAGAGAGAGAGATTTTCTTTTATTTTTATATTTTTTTAGTTAGAAAACAATTAAATTACAAAAAGAAAAGCAAAAAAAATGGAAAAGAGCAAATTCGTCATTTTTAGAAATTTTAAATTGTTTTGGACCAAAACCACAGCAAAATGAAAACTTTTGGACTATTGGTGCTAGTCCAAACCTGTTAGGCCCCAAGTAGCATTTTTAGAGATAGCACAGGGACCATTCTTACAATTTTGTCTATAACCTATGTATATATTCATCTTTTAAAACCTTCTTGTAGCTAGACTTACATTCACTAATGTCACATAGAGCCATGATTTTATTTCGTTCATATGTACTACCAATGATGGGCAATTTAAATTGGTTTCAAATCCTAAGTGGTGCTCACGTTTGCTATCCTTAATTTTATATAACGTAATATTTACGTTCTTCACAAAATCGGTCAATATTTGAATCCAAGATAACTTCATATATACTACGCCGACCACCTTAACCACCTTTGCCGTCCATGATATTTCCTTAAATTTCTTTGTAGCATCCGAAAAGCTCTTCCTTTTGCTTTTTGTGATCTTAGCTTGCATGTTTCCTCATGTTGATGTATCCTCATGACTACACGTGCATTATATAGCATATCTGGAAAGGCATAAATAAGATTTTCATTGTACGCGTATCGTTCTTTAGTTTCATTATATTTTTAAAAAAGGGAATGACCAATCATTTTCAAGTCCAAATTTTCCAAAATGATAAGAAATGTGTGTCGTAAGTTATCTGTAAATGTAATAAAATAAAGTTGGCAAGAAAATAAAGCCATGACATGCTACTTTGGTGAACATGCTCGAGTGGTAGATATTCATCTACGATAAATAAAGTGAGAAATCATAAGTTTTCTGCTTATGTAAATGGTCTCATAGATTGGTGATTTATAAAGGTGATATCTACGATACGCGTACAATGAAAATCTTATATATATATATATATATATATATATATATATATATATATATATATATATATATATATATATATATATATATATATATATATATATATATATATATATATATATATATAACCAAAGAATCAACGAACCAATCTTTTTTTTCAACTTTTAAAACTAATTTTTTATCAAAAAAAAAAAAAACTAAAAAT